>NW_018392121.1:3943-6171 GCF_900095145.1 Mus pahari | reverse complement strand
GGCTGCTATGAACATAGTGGAGCATGTGTCCTTATTACCAGTTGGAATATCTTCTGGGTATATGCCTAGGAGAGGTATTGCTGGATCTGCCGGTAGTACTATGTCCAGTTTTCTGAGGAACCGCCAGACTGATTTCAAGAGTGGTTTTTACAAGCTTGCCATCCCACCTACAATGGAGGAGTATTCCTCTTTCACCACATTCTTGCCAGCATTTGCTGTCACCTGAATTTTTGATCTTTGCCCTTCTGACTGGCCTGAGGTGACATCTCAGGGTTCTTTTGATTTGCATTTCCCTAATGATTAAGGATGTTGAACATTTTTTCAAGTGCTTCTCAGCCGTTCGTTATTCCTTGGTTGAGAATTCTTTGTTTAGTTCTCTACCCCATTTTGTAATGGGATACTGAATTTTTGGAGTTCAGTTTCTTGAGCTCTTTGTATATATTGGATATTAGTCCCCTATCAGATATAGGATTGGTAAAAATTCCTTCCCAATCTGTTGGTTCCCTTTTTGTCTTATTGACAGTGTCTATTGCCTACCAGAAGCTTTGCAATTTTATGTGATCCCATTTGTCGATTTTTGATCTTACAGCACCGGCCATTGCTGTTCTGTTCAGGAATTTTTCCCCTGTGCAGATATCTTCGAGGATTTTCCCAACTTTCTCCTCTATAAATTTCAGTGTCTCTGGTTTTATCTGGAGTTCTTTGATCCACTTAGACTTGAGCTTTGTACAAGGAGATAAGAATGGATTAATTTGCATTCTTCTACATGATAAATGCCAGTTGTGCCAGCACCATTTGTTGAAAATGCTGTCTTTTTTCCACTGNATGGTTTTAGCTCCCTTGTCAAAGAACAAGTAACCATAGGTGTGTGGATTCATTTCTGGGTCTTCAATTCTTTTCCTTTGATCTACCTGTCTGTCACTGTACCAGTACCATGCAGTTTTTATCACAATTGCTCTGTAGTACAGCTTGAGGTCAGGCATGGTGATTCCCCCAGCGGTTCTTTTATTGTTCAGAATAGTTTTTGTTATCCTAGGTTATTTTGTTATTCCAGATGAATTTGCAAATCGCCCTTTCTAACTCAGTGAAGAATAGAGTTGGAATTTTGATGGGGATTCCTTTGAATGTGTAGATTGCTTTAGGCAGGATGGCCATTTTTACTATATTAATCCTGCCAATCTATGAGCATGGAAGATCTTTCCATCTTCTGAGATCTTCTTCAATTTCTTTCTTCAGAGACTTGAAGTTCTTGTCATACAGATCTTTCACTTCCTTAGTTAGAGTCATACCAAGGTATTTTATATTTTTTGTGACTATTGTGAGGGTGTTGTTTCCCTAATTTCTTTCTCATCCTGTTTATCCTTTGTGTAGAGAAAGGCCATTGATTTGAGTTAATTTTATATCCAGCTACCGAACTGAAGCTCTTTATCAAGTTTAGGAGTTCTCTGGTGGGCCTTTTGGGGTCACTTATATATATTATCATATCATCTGCGAATACTGATATTTTGACTTCTTCCTTTCCAATTTGTATCCCCTTGATCTCCTTTTGTTGTTGAATTGTTCTGGCTATGACTTCAAGTGTTATATTGAATAGGTAGGGAGAAAGTGGGCAGCCTTGTCTAGTGGCTGATTTTAGTGGGATTGCCTCCACCTTCTCTCCATTTTGTTTGATATTGGTTACTTGTTTGTTGTAGATTGCTTGTATTATGTTTAGGTAGGGGCCTTGAATTCCTGATCTTTCCAAGATTTTTATCATGAAGGGGTATTGGATTTTGTCAAATGCTTTCTCAGCATCTAATGAGATGATCATGTGTTTTTTGTCCTTGAGTTTATTTACATAATGGATTACACTGATGATTTTCCATATATTAAACCGTCCCTGCATCCCTGGGATGAAGCCTACTTGGTCATGATGGATGATCATATTGATGTGTTCTTCAATTCGGTTTGCGAGGATTTTTTTGAGTATTTTTGCATCGGCATTCATAAGGGAAATTGGTCTGAAGTTCTCTTTCTTTGTTGTATCTTTGTGTGGTTTAAGTATCAGAGAAATTGTGGCTTCATAGAACGAATTGGGTAGAGTACCTTCTGTTTCTATTTTGTGGAATAGTTTGAGGAGATTTGGAATTAGGTCTTCTTTGAAGGTCTGATAGAACTCTGCCCTAAACCTATCTGGTCTTGGGCTTTTTTCATTGGGAGACTATTAATGACTGCTTTTATTTCCTTAG
>NW_018392121.1:0-2850 GCF_900095145.1 Mus pahari | reverse complement strand
TCCTCCTCCTCCTCTTTGTTCTTTTTTTTCTTTTTTCTTTTTTTTGTTTTTTTGAGACAGGATTTCTCTGCATAACCCTGGCTGTCCTGGAACTTATTCTGTAGACCAGGCTGGCCTCAAACTCAGAAATCTGCCTGCCTCTGCCTCCCAAGTGCTGGGATTAAAGGCGTGCGCCACCACTGTCCGACAACACTCATCTTATATTGCACACAGTTGTTCTGCTTATAGGTTTGCTTTCTGTTGTGTATCATTTAATTTTATTTGGGAAAATGACAAATTAAAATACCTTAATAACATTCTGAAACCTATAATTTTCTGAGTTGTTGTAACCAAGTTCACTGAGGTTAAGTCTTTCTTCATTATGGAGAAGAAAATTGATTTTTATTTATTGTTCCTTTGTGAAAATATCCTACTGAATTAAACGTGAAGTAATAGAAGGCATGCATTTAATGTGGTACTTTTGGCTTTATCAGAAGTGCAGAGAATTTATAATAGGGCAATTTCTATTGTGGTATACTTTTTAGTTGATGAGCCTATTCTGATCTGTAATAGTGTATAACAGTGGTTATCAAATTTACTCGACATCTAGGAGTAAGTGTCAAGATGACAGGTTCCTGACAGAAAGTTCCCTTCCATATTTGAAATATAAAATGTTATTGTCTATGTTTCTAACTTAAAATTTATCTTATGATAAAAATTATCCTCATTATTTTAATTAAAATCTTATTGTATTATCATTCACAGTATAAGTTGTTTAATATTTTATGTTAGTGTCTTTGTAATGTTAGTATATTATTTGAAAATTCTATTGTGTTATTTGTGAAAGAATAGTTAATGTTTTATATATTATAAAATTTCTTTTTATTTGCCAGTTATATAAAATATTAAACTTCTCTAATATTATAAGTTCTCTAATGTTCATTTACTTAATTCTGAATTTTTTACAACTTCCAATTTTCTATCATGAAGTACCTTTACTGTTTCCTTTTCAAGTTTGGCTACAAAGCAGCAAACCCTTTCACCTAAAATTTTCAAACCCAACCCATTATAAGGATATGCTGTGGTATAAATGAGAGCAAAGGAGTTAGCACTTTAATCACGATGTTGGAACAAAGTCCACTGGGAGGAGAGATTAAGTGTTGTTTCTGGTTGGTCTGTTTTGTATCAGAGACTCATGTATGTACTAGCAGACTTCCTTATATAAGCGTTTGGTTGTGTGCACAGTCATATCTTAAGAAGAGAAG
This sequence comes from Mus pahari, assembly GCF_900095145.1. Lineage (NCBI taxonomy): Eukaryota > Metazoa > Chordata > Mammalia > Rodentia > Muridae > Mus > Mus pahari. The sequence goes on along the minus strand of NW_018392121.1, from coordinate 1,606 downwards.
CAAGCAATGGTTCTAGGTGTGTTTCTGGGGCTTCTTCTCACATGTCTGCTTCTCCTTTCACTATGGAAGCAGAATTCTCAGAGAAGAAACCTTCCTCCTGGCCCCATACCTCTCCCCATCATTGGAAATATTCTTCAATTAGATCTTAAGAACATCAGCAAATCTCTGAGGAATGTAAGTATACATTTGGTTTTTCCAGCAGCACTCAAAGGGAAGTAAATGGGCCAATGTTTAAGTGAAAAATATGGCTGGGCATGCTCTATACAATAGAGGTTTAGAAAATTGTTACCTAAGCTTCATGGGCTAGTTGTATTTTTCACCATGTCAGTCTCAGGAATTATAATATGAGGTAATGTGGTATGACTAGTTAAATATTTGAGTCTGGTTAGTAGAATGAAAATCATGGTGTGATAAAGTTGCAGTTTTTCCTTCTTAATACCTTCAGTTAATGGCTGAAGGAAAAACAAAGGAAGTAGTTAGAGATTTCCTTCACATATTTTAGCCATGCATGGTACATAGAATGTGCAAACAAATGTGCAAAACAAATTCTGTGATGTATTAACATCTGTCTGATATCCAAAAAGTAGCTGTGTGTCTGAACAATATGAAAAAAAAAGGTAGGACGAAGTAGTCATCAGGGCTTAGTAGTTGCTATTAGAATTCCTTTCATTCTGAACACACCCTTTTCTGGGAACAAGAATGTGGCATGTGTTAGAACTTGCTTCTGGAAAATGCTGTACCTTCTATAGATTTTCTATTCGTTCATAATGCTTCTAGTCAGCAAAACAGCCTCGGTGATGAAGACATCTTGGTATCACTTAAAATACAGAATAGGTAAAGCTATAGGTACTGATTTAGGACTTCTCTGAGTAGAACTTGTAAGTGATGCTGAAACAGTCACCTGGGTACTAATTTCAATGTGAAAAACAAAATAGACAGTGTTAAAATTTGGGATTCCAAAAAATATTGGTATTTCTAGCATTTCAAATTTGGTACGCTAGAAGATAAATTATGATATTTATGCTTCTTTTTAAATAATGTGATATAAATGTAAATGCTAAATATGTAGATTTAGTAGTTAACTGCAATTTGTTTACCAACTGGGTAGGCAATTTTAGGCCACCCATAAATGAAGGTTATTACTATTACTCTAATATTTAAGTATCAATGGAAAATATTCATACAACATGAGGTAAAAAATGTAGAAATTGTAATGATTCTATCTGTAGAAACAGCGCATATTGCATAGGACTATCACTGACATCTTTTTTTTTTTCTTTTTCTTTTTTCCTTTTTTTATTAGATATTTTCTTTTTTTTCTTTTTCCAATTTTTTATTAGGTATTTTCTTCATTTATATTTCAAATGCTATCCTGAAAGTCCCCTATGCCCTTCCCCCACTGCTCCCCTGCAAACCCATGAGGGAATTTTCTTTTTTTTTTTTTTTTTGATGGAATTTTCAATTTTCTTTTATTTAAAACATATTAAAAGTAAAATACAAAGGGTGAATACTATTGGTACACACCTGACATTTATCCTGTACAGGGTAATCATCAGCATAAATTATGAGAATGATAAAAACCAATACATTCAACTCCCCCCTGGCC
>NW_018392120.1:0-8013 GCF_900095145.1 Mus pahari | reverse complement strand
TGGGGACCCTGTGTTCCATCCAGTAGCTGGCTGTGATCATCCATTTCGGTGTTTACCAGGCACTGGCATAGCCTCACAAGAGGCCACAATATCAGTGGGACCACTCTTAATGTTTTCAATTCTGAGATTCACCGGACCTGAGCGTACTCAGCCTTACCAGTTCTTCCTGGAAGCACAGTCCAATTGTCCCATATAAATTAACATATTTGCTTATATCAAAATATGTCTAGATCCTTAATATTTCTTCTCATTAATGGTATATAAATTGTTCTCAATTAACGTGAGCCTTTCTATTGTTGGACAAGTCTTTATATTTTCCTGAAACATTCCACGTAAATTCATATTCATTGTGATTCCACTCTTGATAACTACTTCTAATAATAATTTAGAAAGCAATTGAAACATTGATTCTTTGAAAATTTTATTAATGTGTATCTATTTTGATCAAACTTTTCCTCTTTTCAAATTCCTACCTTGTCCCTTACCTTTTCTCATCCCAATTTATGTTAATAGGTTGTTCTTTTTAACCTACTAAGTCTGATTACAACTACATGATTATATAACTAATACTGAGACTTGAGAAGCATTAATGATAGATTCCTAGAGAAATTTGCCTGTCGCTTGCCAAGTAGCAATCAATTGCGAATACCTCCTCAGTTAGAGGTGGAATTCCTTGAAGCCCTCTTTTTTTTTCCATACTAATATTTTGGGTGACATAATGCTTTTCAGGATTTATGCAAGCACTCAAATTCACTTGATAATGAGCACAACTGTGATATCATATTCAGAATAATATTAGGTTCTTCCTTCTGATCTAAAACCTAACAAGTTATGAATATGAATATAGTTGGTTAGGGGTTAGGTCAAAGGTCACAAGGGAGAACTTAATATTACTATTCTGAATGATATCACAGTTATGACATCATAACTGGAACATATATATATATATATATATATATATATATATATATATATATATTCTCTGATAACATTTCTAGACATGAGACTCATCTAGTGAGTTGGACATTAAAACAAATTATAATATGATTGGTTCTTTCCATCCCCTTCCTGCCCTTATTACACCAATTCATTCCAGGCTAGTCATTTTCAGTGAGCTAAGTCTATAGTTACTTTTCTCTATATGAGTATAATTGATAGAATGGGTGTTGACAAATTTTAATGCGGCAACATGGCTGCTCTGGCAATCAGTCTCCTCAGAAAAACTAGTTCTGTCTGATCCTGCTGGAATGCAGACATGCTAGTTAAATATCTTCACCAAAATCATAGAAGAAAACTTTCTCTAAACTAAAAAAAAAGAGACTTCCATGAAGATAAAGAAACCTACAGTACTCCAAATAGACTCGACCAGAAAAGAAATTCCTCCTGTCACATAGTAAACAAAACACTAAGTGCACAAAGCAAAGAAAGAATATTAAATGCAGTAAAGGAAAAAAGTCAAGTAACATATGAAGGCAGACTAATCAGAATTACACCAGACTTCTCACCAGAGACTATAAAAACCAGAAGATCCTGGGCAATGTCATATAGACCTTAAGAGAACACAGATGTCTAACCAGACTACTATACTGAGCAAAACTCTATATTAACATAGACAGAGAAACTAAGATATTCCACGACAAAAAGAAATTTACACAATACCTTTTTACAAATCCAGTCCTACAAAGGATAATAAATGGAAAACTCCAACACAAGCAGGGAAACTAGACCCGAGAAAAAGATAGAAAGTAATCTTCTTTCAAAAAACCCAAAAGAAGTCAGTCAAACAAACATAATTCTACCTCTAACAACAAAAATAACAGGGAGCAACAATCACTTTTCCTTAACATCTCTTAACATGAATTGACTCAATTCCCCATTCAAAACACATAGACTAACAGACTGGATATGTAAAGAGGGCCCAGCATTTTGCTGCATACAGTAAATGCACCTCAGTGAAAAAGAAAAACACTACCTCAGAGTAAAGGTCTGGAAAACAATTTTCCAAGCAAATGACCCCAAGAAACAAGCTGGAGTATCCATTCAAATATTGAATAAAATTGACTTTCAACCAAAGTTATCAAAAATGTTAAAAAGGACACTTCATACTTGTCAAAGGAAAAATCTACCAAAATTATCTATCAATTCTGAACACCTATGCTTCAAATGCAAGGACACCCACACTCATAAAAAACAAAACAAAACAAAACAAAACAAAACAAAACAAACTTTACTAAAGTACATATTGCAGCTTACATAAAAATAGTGGGAAACTTCAACACCCAACTCTTAGCAATGGAAACAGAAACTAAACAGAGGCACAGTGAAACTAAAAGAAGTTATGAACCAAATGGATTTTACGATGTTACAGATATCTATAGAAAATTTCATCCTAAAACAAAAGAATATACCATCTTCTCAGCACTGCATGGTACATTTTCCAAAATTGACCATATAATTGATCACAAAACAGGCCTCAACAGATGCAAGAAGATTGAAATAATTCCATGCATAGTTTCAGATCACCACGAACTAAGGCTGGTTTTCAATAACAACAAAAATAATAGAAAGCCCACATACACATGGATCCTGAACAGTGTTCTACTCAATGATAACTTGGTCAAGGAAGAAAAATAAATAAATTAAAGACTTTTAGAATCTAATGAAAACGAAGGCACAACATATCCAAACTTATAGCTCACAATGAAAGCAGTGCTAATGGGAAAACTCATAGGTCTGAGTGCTGCCAAAAAGAAACTGGAGAGAGCTTTCACTAGTAGCTTGACAGCACATTTGAAAGCTCTAGAATAAAAGGAAGCAAATACATCAAAGAGGAGTAGATTTTAGAAAATAATCAAGCTCATGGCTGAAATCTGCCAAATAGAAACAAAAAAAACTATACAAAGAATCAACAAAACAGGAGCTGGTTCTCTCAGGAAATCAACAAGATAAACCCCTAGCCAGACTAATCAGAGAGCACAGAGTCAGTATCAAAATTAATAAAATCAAAAATGAAGTGAGACATAACAACAAAAACCTAGGAAATTCAAAAAAATCATCAGATTCTACTACAAAAGCCTATACTCAACAAAACTGAAAAATCTACATGAAATGGACAATTTCCTAGTCAGATACCAGGTACGAAAGTTAAAACAGGATCAGATAAACCTTCTAAACATTCCCATAAACCTTAAAATATTAGAAACAGTCATTAAGAGTCTCCCATCAAAAAACGCCCAGGACTACATGGATTTAGTGCAGAATTCTATCAGACCTTCTAAGAAGACCTAATATCAATACTCTTCAATCTATTCCACAAAATAGAAACAGAAGGAACACTATCCAATTCATTCTATAAAGCCACATTTATGTTCATACCTAAACCACACAAAGATCCAACAAAGAAAGAGAAATTTAGACCAATTTCCCTTATGAATATTGGTACAAAAATACTCAATAAAATTCTCACAATACAAGTCAAAGAACACATCAAAACAATCATCCAACATGATCAAGTAGGCTTCCTCCAAAGCAGGGATGGTTCAATATACGGAAATCTATTAACATAATCCACTATATAAACAAACTCAAAGAAAATAACCACATGATCAGTTCATTAGATGCTGAGAAAGCATTTGACAAAATTCAACAGCCCGTTCATGATAAAAGTCTCTGAAAGATCAGGAATTCAGGGCCCATACATAAGCACAGTAAAAGCAATATATTAGCCAACATCAAACCAAATGGAGAGAAACTTGAAATATTACCACTAAAATCAGGGACTAGACATGGCTGCCCACTCTTGCTGTACTTACTTACTATAGTACTTGAACTCCTAGCCACAGCATTTAGACAACAAAAGGAGATCAAAGCAATACAAATTGGAAAGGAAGAAGTCAAAATATCATTATTTGCAGATGATATAATAGTATACTTACGGGACCCCAACAATCACATCAGAAAACTACTAAACCTGCTAAGCAACTTCAGCAAAGTGACCAGATATAGTTAACTGAATCAAATCAATTGCCTTCCTCTACCCAAAAGATAAATCAGCTGAGAAAGAAATTAGGAAAATGACACCCTTCACAATAGTCACAAATAATATAAAATACCTGATGTAATTTTAACTAAGCAAGTGAAATATCTGTATGAAATGAATTTCAAGTCTCTGAGGAAAGAAATCAAAGATCTCAAGAAGACAGAAATATCTCCCATGCTCATGGATTGGCAGTAATAATATAATAAAAATGGCCATCTTGCAGAAAGCAATATATAGATCAATGCAATCTCCATCAAAATTGTAACTCAATTCTTAATAATGTTAGAAAGAACAATCTGCAAAATCATTTGGAATAACAGAAAACCCAGGATAGTGAAAACTACTCTCAACAATAAAAGGTCTTCTGGGGGAATCACTATGCCTGACCTCAAGCTGTACTACAGAGTAATAATGATAAAACCTGCATGGTATTGGTACAGGTATAGGCAAGACGATCAATGGAATAGAATTGAAGACCCAGAAATGAACCCACATGATTGATCACTTGATCACTTGATCTTTGACAAAGGAGCTAAAACTATCCATTGGAAAAAAGACAGCATTTCAACCAATGGTGCCATTTAAACTGGCAGTCAGCATATAGAAGAATGCAAATTTGTCCATTCTTATCTCCTTCTACAAAGCTCATGACCAAGTTGATCAAGCACCTCCATATAAAACCAGAAACATTGAAACTAATTGAAGAGAAAGTTGGGAAGAACCTAAACTACATGGGCACAGGGGAAAAGTTCTTGAACAGGACACTAGTGGCTTTTGCTCTAAAATCAAGAATTGACAAATGGAACCTCATAAAATCGCAAAGCTTCTGTAGGGCAAAGGACACTGTCAGTAGAACAAATTGGCAAGCAACAGATTAGGAAATTGTCTTTAACAATTCTACATCCCATAGAGAGCTAATATCCAACATATATAAAGAACTCAAAAAAATAGACTCCAGACAATCAAATAATCCTATTAAAAATGGGGTACAGAGCTAAACAAAGAATTTTCAACTGAGTAAATTCAAATGGTTGAGAAGCACCTAAAGAAATGTTAAACATCTTTAGAAATAAGGGAAATTCAAATCAAAGTAATCCTAAGATTCCCCCTCATACCAGTCAGAATAGCTAAGATCAAAAACTTAGGTGACAGCAGATGCTGGCAAGGATGTTGATTAAAAAAAAATAACCTCCATTGTTGGTAGGATGGCAAGCTGATAGAATCACTCTAGAAATCTGTCTGGTAGTTCCTCAGAAAATTGGACATAGTACTGTGAGGACCCAGCTATATCACTCCTAGACATGAACTCAAAATGCACCCCAACATATAACAAGGACACATGTTCCACCTTGTTCATAGCAGCCTTATTTATAATAGCCGGAAGCTGGAAAGAACCCAGATGTCCTTCAACACAGTAATGGATACATAGAATGTAGTGCATTTATACAATGGAGTACTACTCAGCTATTAAAAACAATGAATTAATGAAATTCTTAGGCAAATGGGCAGAACTAGAAAATATCATCCTGAGTGAGGTAACCCTGTCAGAAAAGAACACACATAGGATGTGCACTCACTGATAAGTGGATATTAGCCCCAAAGCTTGAAATACCCAAGATGAAACTCTCAGACCATATGAAGCTCAAGAAGAAGGATGACCAGAGTCTGGATGCTTCAGTACTTCTTAGAAGTGGGGACAAAATAGTGAAGAGAGGAAACACAGAGGCAAAGTGTGGAGCAGAGACAGAAGGAAAGGTCAGCCAGATACTGCCCCATCTGGGGATCCATTGAATATACAGACACCATACCCAGACACTATTGTGGGTGCCAAGTAGTACTTGCTGACAGGATCCTGATATAGCTGTCTCCTGAGATGCTCTGCCAAAGCCATGCAAAACAGAGGTGGATGCTCACATCCAACCATTGGACTGAGCATGGGGTCCCCAATGGAGAAAGTTAGAGAAAGGACTGAAGGAGCTGAAGGTGTTTACAACCCATAGGAAGAAGAACAATATTAAATGACCAGATACTCCAGAGCTCCCAGAGATGAAACCACCAACCAAAGAGTGCACATGGAGCAACCCATGGCTCCAGCTGCATATGTAGCACAGGATGCCCTTGTTGAACATCAATGGGAGGAAAGGCCCTTGGTCCTGGGAAGGCTCAATGCTTCAGTGTAGGGGAATACCAGAGCAGGGAGCCAGGAGTGGATGATTGGGTGGGAGAGCACCCTCATAGAAGCAGGGCAAGGGAGGATGGGATAGTGGATTTCAAGGAGGGGAAACTGGAAAAATCGACAACATTTGAAATGTAAATAAAATATCCAAAAAAAAAAAGTAAGAAAAATAAAGAAAACAAAACATCGAAAAGTGAATGAAATTGTGAAATATACCACATGGTCCATTTATATCTGGACATATTTGTAATGGGCTATATCTTCCTACATTATTATATGCTTCTCCATGAGCATTGTTGCTATATTTGCAATAGTTGGGAAATTTTTATAAAGAGATGAATGGATAATGAAAATCTCCTACTTCTACACAATGTCATTTACCTATGAAGAAAAATTAAGTCATAAAATTTTCAGATAAACAGATTTGTAAACAATCATTCTCCAAAAATATATTAGTCATATATAATAAAATGTTGTAATAGCAGTTACAAATATAATTTAGAAAAATAAGAACAATAGCTATGTTTTCTATATACATATTTTTCCAAATACTTACACTTATGACACTTATACTAAACCAAGGATATTGTGTGTTAGGCCAGCAAAATACCATTTAAACTATATTAGTTATTGAGTTACGTTCTTGTAATATAGTCTAGGCTAGTATTATGTCTCCCAATCTTTTGCTTCAGCTTTTTTGTTTTGTTTTGTTTTTAGCTTTTATTTTTGTTGTTTTGTTTTTTGTTTTTTGTTTTTTGTTTGTTTGTTGGTTTTTTTTTTTGTATTTTGGACTACTTAATTTTTTCCTTAATATTTTCAAATGAAATGAGAAATTGCTAATGGAAACAGAAAAACATTAGGAAATACAAAGACCCAGAAGGTACACATAGGACAGTAAGTCACTATTTTATTTTACTAATAAGAATAATAGATGCCCAGCCAGCACCAGGTCACCTAGGGCGTGGAGTGGGCAGACGCCCCCACTATCCCTAGAGGACTGCCCACGAAATCTTAGGATCACTGGTGAGTGGAACACAACATCTGCTCCAATACAATTGCACAAGGGACCTGAGACAGCACTAGGGCAGCAGAGAACTGACCTGACCAGGGGCACAAGCCCCTTCCAGTCTGCACCAGCACCTGGTCACCTAGGGCGCAGATTCAGCGGACACCCCCACAGTCCCTAGCGGACTGCCCAAGCCATCTTAGGATCACTAGTCAGTGGAAAACAACAGCTGCTCTAATCCAATAGGGACTGGCTTGTGACAGCAGGAACAAGGACACCAAAGCCTTTCTTGACCAGAGGCTCAGGTTCCTTTTAATCAGTTCAGGTTTACCTTGGTTTCAAACAGACCAGCCAACTCCATGGTTCTCAAAGGAGACACCACTTCCACGCACTGTAACACGCCCAGGATTGTAGGACAACAGGATCCCAGGATAACAGGAGCTGGGTCACACTAGTATTTGAGTGTCTCAGAGGAGCTTNACTGCCAAGAACTCAGACACACCCAGAATCTCAGGTTCAGAGGAGCCCACAATCAAAGAATCACAGAGAAATCTGGACTCTGAGAAGTCCTGAATCAACTTGGACTATAGGAAGGACAGGCTCCAATCAGATGTATTGAGGGCAGCAAGCACTAGAGATAATCAGATGGCAGGAGGCAAGCGTAAGAACAGAAGAAACAGAACTAAAGGTTACTTGGAATCATCAGAACCAAACTCTCCCACCATAGCAAATCCTGGATACACCATCACACCAGAAAAGCAGGACATGGATCTAAAGTCACTTCTCATGATG
>NW_018392119.1:0-8709 GCF_900095145.1 Mus pahari | reverse complement strand
TCTAATCGGCAGTGGACCAGAGTAAAGATGGCTCACCTTCTGGCTCAGGCCTTGAGACTCCTTCTGGGCAGACACCCCTCCTCAGTCGGAAAAGGCACCGGGTGTAGGTTCAGGCCAGGAGATTGCTCCCGGGCAGACACCCCTCCTTGGTTGGGATAGGTGCCAGATGACTGGAACCAGAAATGGGATCCTTCCCAGAAGCTGTGACACCTCTCCAATCCGCCCTCTCCCTGGCAGTGCACCGGAGCAAAAGAGAGTAGCTAAGGTTTAACAGTTTAAGTAGATTTTACATAGAGAACCCTCAAAAACGTCAGAAATCCAAGAATGTGACATTCAATGTTATTTTATTATTAAGGATCATTTGACAATGAGACATGTCTGCTCCTCATAATTTCCCCATTCTCCTTGAAAGTAGAACTGAGCATCTTTACTTCCAGGTGAGGTTGCTTATCATGGCAAGGTTGCCATGATGCCAAAATAGCCTATTTCATCTGCAGAGAAAATACTTTCCATGAGAAGAATGCACTATGCAGAATAGTTGACTGATAGCTCTGCCAAGACAGGGTAAGCAATCCTTCATAATTCTGCTTTACAAAGGTCTGTCAGATGTTCCTGGGCCAGTATGTTGAAGACACATGCTCCAACATTATAAGAAATTAGGAGAGTGTCCAGGTAGTCCACTGTCTCTACAATTGTTTAAGGTTGAGAAGCTATGTTCACTGCTTCCTATATACATTTCTGACAGTGTTGAAGGATAAAAAAAAATACCATAAGCAAACTTAAGTTGCTTAACATTAAAGATATGATATAGACTTAAAAACATGATTTTCAGATGGTGTTACAGGTTAATCAAAACATAATTCAGGTATAGAATTGTAAACTTTAAAGGTTAGGAATGATAGTGGAATACTTCATCTAACTGAAAAATATGATGGACTGCATGTTAATTGTATATCATATTCTATGATTTACATAATTGTTGTGGTTGTATACAATTTATGTCTGAGAAAAGAGTGTTTTAAAATTGGACAGAAAAAGTGATATGTTGGAGATTAGTGTCAATGCTCTTAATCTGCATGTCCAGACCCTGAAGGTCCTTGTCCCCTATGGTTTTTGATCTATCAATAAAGATAGCAGTATTCAATGGCTGGACACAGGGTGGGACACTTATAGTTGTGCAGGTAGGAAGCAGTTTTGTGCAGTGCTGAGGATCAAACTGAGGGCCTCATGTATGTTTGGCAAACACTCTTATATAGCTATATTTCTAGCCCAGGAGATAAATAACATCTATCTATCTATCTATCTATCTATCTATCTATCTATCTATCTATCTATTGGTTACCTTTATAATATAAGATCAATTATAATATACTATATTATAATACATTTATAACAAAATATATAAGTGATATATATGTATACATATATGTACAAATACACACACACGCACACACGCACACACACACACACACACACACACACACACACACACACACCACTTCAGGCTTTATCTACCCCAAAACATAAATTTGTGTGAACATTCATAGGCAGATAAGGGGCTTTCATTTCTGTAAAAGCCACCCCGAAATGCAGGGTGTTCTAGTTAAATTTATGTCAATATTCACCAATGTATAAGTACAATTTGTCATTTTCTTTTGCTTTCTGAGGATGCTGGCCCGTTTGTACAGCTCAGTATCATGGTTGCTTTTACAAAGCTGAAGAAGGATGCATAGGGATCAAGCTTATCCAGCAACAGGAATAGAGCTCCAGCAACCTGTTCTCTCTGGCAAAGGACGTGGTTTATGGAAAAAGACCTGATCCCTCTAAAGCAACTCCCAAAACATTCCAAAAAATGAACTTATCTTCTAGTGGGGTGGGGCTAAAAGGTAGGGACTGAGTTAGGCTTAGCAGAAGCCACAGTGGAACACCAGGAGTTTTCCAGCTGTGGCTTCAGTGTTACATATCTCCTTGAAAATTTTCCACACACAGTCACTTCTAATGCATCAATATTTAGAGATGGGGCTTCAGGGAGGTGGTAAGAGTCTACTTTTGCTTTTGTTAGCTACTTTTTGGTTCTTCATTCTTTCACCTTTCTCCAAACGTTTTTTGTCCACCCTTTCAACCTCCTATCACTATATAAGATTTTTTTTAAAAGCATAGACAGGAATGGAAACAGGAAAGAGATCCTTGAATAAAGTCTTGGGTCAGACAGGGGACGACATTATGATTAGACTACCTCTTGCTGCTTTGGGCATTGAGGTCCTTGGGGCAAGTTTGATCTTTGATGTCAGAATATTGAATTTCTTGTTTCTATTTTGAGAATGACTACTTAAAAGCCACAAGCACCAACAACCAAACAACAATCCTTCTCAGGTCCACAGCATTTTTATACCCTCAAAAAGGCCCCAGAATTCCACACAGCACAAGTCACAGAAACTATTCATAGCTGGTAAAATAATTCCCAAGCTAGAGCATGGGGAAGATCATACTCACCTACTGTGGAAAATCTGAAGCTCCTCCACCTACCAATAGCCTATACCTGGGATTAAACAAATCTATATTCCAATAATATTTCTGTGTTTTTAAAAGAAGCCAAAATTCCAAAATTCCCACTACATTTTTCTGTATGTGTTTTAAGCCATTAATTGTGCTGTGTTTAGAAAGAAATTATACATGGAGACCTTTTCACTGAAATAAGCCCTTTTTTGGTTTAGTGGCCAAGGTTTCCAGAACTCCCCTGTTAAATTTAAATCTTTATGAGTTTTGATGATGTGCAAAATTTTTCATTTCCTGAAGAAATATAAATAATATCTGTCCTCAGGGAAAAACTTTTGAGGTATTACATTGTGATGTTAACACATTCTTACTGTATATATGATGATTCACATTTTTTCTATAGCTCATAATTTTTTCTTGATTGCTGCTGTTTCTTTCTTGTGAACATTTAATAAATGTAAAGTTAACAAAGCTCTATTTGGTCTGTGCCCTGGGACAGAACACTGTTTCAGAAATGAGAGGGAAGAATGAACCCTTTTGTTTTCCCATTTCAGCCATATTTTGTTTCTCAGAATCCCACCCCCATTTCTACCAGCATTTTTTCCAGCTGCACAAGCATTCACCCAATCCTTTTAAACATAGGTTTAGGAATAAAAGAAAAAACCCAGAAAATCCCCTCTGGGAGCAGAATGGGAGATATCCCAGTAACTGTGGCCCCGCAAATTTTTTAATGGTGTCTTTAAAAAAAATCCATCCCTTCATACCCTGCTTCTTTCTCTACTGCAGTTGAAGTCTGAAGTCTCATTTCCCATTCTGCCTTAGCTCCATGGTGGGCACCACTATCTTTGCTATTTTATGGGTTTTTCTCTATTCCACTCTTTCCCCCTTATCTTCATCTACTGTTTCAACCACATAGCACTGGATAAGAGGGGGGGAAAGGAGAGAGAAAAGAAGACATCCCCAAATAAAGTCAGGGTTTGAAATGGGATGCTATTATACTTTGTCAACTTCCTGCTGACCAGAGTGTCCCATTCCTTGAAGCATGTTTTCCTTTGTGAGACAAGTCTGTGCTCTTACTATGTTTTCTGGTCTTTTACAATCCTTGGTGCCAAGACACCAAGTCTCCTTTGTAGACTCTATGTTCATAACACTGATAAAACTGTAGTAAGTTTAATTCAAGCATTCATGAGGTAAATGCATGTGAATCTTAGTGAGTTCAAGGCCAGCCTTGTCTACACAGTAAGATCAAGGCTAACTAGAAATGAATAGCTAAAAGGTATCTCAAAAGAAGAAAGGTAGAGAAAAGAATAAAGAAGATGAAGGAAAGGAAGAAATTTAAATGGGTGAGTCATGGTAGTACATTTCATTTTTGAATTTTTTATTAGATATTTTCTTCATTTACATTTCAAATGCTATCCCGAAAATAAATTGTACACTCCCCCGTGTCCTGCTCCCCTACCCACCCACTCCCACTTCTTGGCCCTGGTTTTACCCTGTACTGGGGCATATAAAGTTTGCAAGACCAAGGGGCCTCTCTTCCTAATGATGGCTGACTAGGTCATCTTGTGCTACATATGCAGCTAGAGACAAAAGCTCTGGGGATATTGGTTAGTTCATGTTGTTCCTCCTACAGGGTTGCAGATATCTTCAGCTCCTTGGGTACTTTCTCAAGCTCCTCCACTGGGGGCCCTGTGTTCCATCCAATAGTTGACTGTGAGCATCCACTTCTGTATTTGCCAGGCACTGGCATAGCCTCACAAGAGACAGCTATATCAGGGTCCTTTCAGCAAAGTCTTGATGGATTATGCAATAGTGTCTGCATTTGGTGGTTGATTAGTGTATAGATCCCCGGGTAGAGCAGTCTCTGGGTGACCCATCCATTCACTTCAGCTCCAAACTTTGTCTCTGTAACTCCTTCCATGGGTATTTTGTTCCCTGTTCTAAGGAGAAATGAAGTATCCACATGTAGGTCTTAATTCTTCTGGAGTTTCATGTGTTTTGAAAATTGTGTCATGGGTATTCTAAGTTTCTGGGAAAATATCCACTTATCAGTGAGTGCTTATCATGTGAGTTCTTTTGTGATTGGTTTACCTGACCTAGGATGATATCGCCTATTTACATCCATTTGCCTATGATTTTCATAAATTCATTGTTTTTAATAGCAGAGTAGCACTCCATTGTGTTAATGTACCATATTTTCTGTATCCATTCATCTGTGGAGGAACATCTGGGTTCTTTCCAGCTTCTGGCTATTATAAATAAGGCTGCTATAAAAATAGTGGAGTATGTGTTCTTATTGCCACTTGGAACATCTTCTGGGTATATGCCCAGGAGAGGTATTGCTGGATCCTCTGGTATTATTATGTCTAATTTTCTGAGTAACTGCCAGACTGATTTTGAGAGTGGTTGTACCAACTTGAAATCCCACTAGTAATGGAGGAGTGTACCTCTTTCTCTACATCCTTGCCAGCATCTACTGTCACCTGAATTTTTTAACTTAACCATTCTGACTGGTGTGAGGTGGAATTTCAGGGTTGTCTTGATTTGCATTTCCCTGATGATTGAGGATGTTGAACATTTTTTCAGGTGCTTCTCAGCCATTCAGTATTCCTTAGTCGAGATTTCTTTGTTTAGCTCTGTGTCCAATTTCTTTTTTTTTAATTATTATTATTATTATTTTTCTTTATTTACATTTCAAATGCTATCCCGAAAGATTCCCATACCCCTCCCCCCACCTCTGTTCCCCTACCCACCCACTCCCACTACTTGGCCCAGGCCTTGCCTTGTGCTAGGTCATATGGAGTTTGGAAGACCAAGGAGCCTCTATTCCCACTGATGGCCGATTAGGTCATCTTCTGCTACAAATGCAGCTAGAATCTGTGTCCAATTTCTTAATAGGGTTGTTTGATTTTCTGGAGTTCAGCTTCTTCTTGAGTGTTTTGTATGTATTCGATATTAGTCCCCTATCAGATTTAGGATTGGTAATAATCCTTTCCCAATCTATTGGTGGCCTTTTTGTCTTAGTGACTGTATCTTTTGCCTTACAGAGGTTTTGAATTTCATGAGGTCCCATTTGTTGATTCTCGATCTTATAGCACAAACCATTGCTGTTCTGTGACCATATCTTCAAGGTTTTTTCCCCCACTTTCTCCTCTATACATATTAGTATCTGGATTTATGTTGAGTTTCTTGATTGACTTCGACTTGAGCTTTGTACAAGGAGATATGAATGGATCAGTTCACATTCTTCTACATGATAGCATCCAGTTGTGCCAGCACCATTTGTTGAAAATGCTATCTTTTTTCCACTGGATGGTTTTAGCTCCCTTGTCAAAGATCAAATGATCATAGGTGTGTAGTTTCATTTCTGGGTCTTCAGTTTTGTTCCATTGATCTACATGTCTGTCACTGTACCAGTACCATGCAGTTTTTAACACAATTGCTCTGTAGTACAGCTAAAGGTCAGGCATGATGATTCCCACAGAGGTTCTTTTGTTGTTGAGAATAATTTTTACTATCCTAGGTATTTTATTATTGCAGATGAATTTGCAAATTTCCCTTTCTAACTCGGTGAAAAAGTGAGTTGGAATTTTGATGGGGATCACATTGAATCTGTAGGTTGCTTTTTGCAAGATAGCCATTTTTACTATATGAATCCTGCCAGTCCATGAGCATGGGAGATCTTTCCATTTTCTGAGATCTTCTTCAATTTCTTTCTTCTTGAAGTTGTTTTCATACAGATCTTTCACTTCCTTAGTCAGAGTCACACAAAGGTTTTTATATTTTTTCTCACTATTGTGAAGGGTGTTATTTTCCTAATTTCTTTCCCAGCTTGTTTATCCTTTGTGTAGAGAAAGTTCACTGATTTGATTGAGTTAATTTTATATCTAGCTACTGCACTGAAGCTGTTTATCAGGTATAGGAGTTCTCTGGTGGAATTTTTAGGGTCATTTACATATAGTAACATGTTATCTGCAAATAGTAATATTTTGACTTCTTCCTTTCTAATTTATATTACCTTGGTATCCATTTGTTGTCTAATTGCTCTTGCTAGGACTTCAAGTACTATATTGAATAGGTAGGGAGAAAGTGGGCAGCCTTGTCTAGTCCCTGATTTTAATAAGATTGCTTTAAGTGTCTGTCTATTTTGTTTGATGTTGGCTACTAGTTTTCTGTATATTCCTTTTATTATGATTAGGTATGGGCTTTGAAATCCTGATCTTTCCCAGACTTTGAACATGAATGAGTGTTGGTTTTTGTCAAATGCTTTTTCAGCATCTAACGAGATAATCATGTGGTTTTTATCTTTGAGTTTGTTTATATAGTGGACTACATTGATGAATTTCTGTATAATAAACCATCCCTGCATCCCTTGGATGAAGCCTACTTGGTCATGATGGATGATCTTTGTGATATGTTCTTGGATTAGGTTTGTGAGGATTTTATTGAGTATTTTTTCATTAATATTCATAAGGCAAATTGGTTTTAAGTTCTCTTTCTTTTGGGGGGTCTTTAAGTGGTTTAGGTATCAGAGTTGTTGTGGCTTCGTAGAATGAATTGGGTAGAGTACCTTCTATTTCCATTTTTTGGAATAGTTTGAGAAGAGTTGAAATTAGGTCTTCTTTGAATGTCTGATAGACCTCTGCACTAAATAATTCTGGTCCTGGCCTTTTTTTGGTTTGGAGACTATTAATGACTGCTTCTATTTCCTTAGGGGAAATGGAACTGCTTAGATCATTAATCTGATCCTTATTTAATTTTGGTACCTTGTATCTGTCTAGGAAATTGTCCATTTCATCCAGGTTTTCAGGCTTTGTTGAGTATATCTTTTTGTAGTAGTATCTGATAATTTTTTGGATTTCCTTAGGGTCTGTTGTTATGACTCCTTTTTCTTTTCTGATTTTGTTAATTAGGGTACTCTTCGTGTGCCCTCTAGTTATTCTGGCTAAGGGTTTATCTATCTTGTTGATTTTTCTCAAAGAACCAGCTCCTGGTTTGGTTGATTCTTTGTATAATTCTTTTCGTTTCCACTTGGTTGATTTCAGCCCTAATTTTGATTATTTCCTGTTGTCTACTACTCTTTGGTGAATTTGCTTCCTTTTGTTCTAGAGTTTCTAGGTGTGCTGTCAGTCTGCTAGTGTATGCTCTCTCTAGGTTCTCCTTGGAGACAATCAGAGCTGTGAGTTTTCCTCTTGGGAATGCTTTCATTGTGTTCCATAATTTTGTGTATGTTGTGGCTTCATGTTCATTAAAGTTTAAAAAGTTTTAATAATTCCTTGACTAAGTTATTTATTTCTGCTTGAAATTTACAACCTTCCATCACCGAGGGAATCCAGGACAGGAATTCAAGTAGAGAACACAGAGGAACACAGCCTGCTGGGTTGCTCCCATTGGCTTGTTCAACTTTCTTTCTTATAAACTCTAGTACCACATAGTTGATGGTACCCCCCGCAATCGACTTCACCCTCCCACATCAATTGACAAATAAGGAAATGCCCCACAGATCATTGATAGAAACAATTCCTCCACTGATGACTCTTCTTCCTAGGTGACTCTGGAATGCATCAAATGGACAGCTGAAACTAACTATGACACTATTGGCCATCACAATTCATCAGATACAAGGACACCCGACCTGTACCGCATATCAAGGGGTTAATTTCTTAGGTTAGTCCCATATGGGCCTTTTTTTCCAAGTTTTATTGTATATTTTCTTCATTTACATTTCAAATGCTATCCAGAAAGTCCCCTATACCCTTCCCCTGCCCTTCTCCCTTACCCACCCATTCCTACTTCTTGACCTGGCATTCCCCTGTATGGTGGCATATAAAGTTGGCAAGAACAAGGGGCCTCTCTTCCTAATGATGGCTGACTAGGCCATCTTCTGCTACATATGCAGCTAGAGAAATAAGCTCTGGGGATATTGGTTAGTTCATGTTGTTGTTTTTGGAATAGTTGTGTGAATGAGCAGATCATTCCTAATGGAAAAGGTCTTTGTGGGATATGTTGCTCACCAGCACAAGATGAAGAAACCAGGCTCCTCCAACATGAAGCAGTGTTAAGAGAAGACCAATGTGGTACAACCACTCTGGAAAACAGTCAGGCGGTTCCTCAGTAAATTGGACATAGTACTACCGGAAGATCCAGCAATACCTCTCGTGGGCATATACCCAGAAGATCTTCCAACTGGTAATAAGGACACATGCTCCAATA
>NW_018392118.1:3403-8707 GCF_900095145.1 Mus pahari | reverse complement strand
TGTTCATAGCAGCCTTATTTATAATAGCCAGAAGCTTGAAAGAACCCAGATGTCCCTCAACAGATGAATGTATACAGAATACGTGGTATATTTACACAATGGAGTAGTACTCAGCTACTAAAAACAATGAATTTATGCAATTCTTGGCCAAATGGATGTATCAGGAGGATATCATCCTTAGTGAGGTAACCCAATCACAAGAGAAGTCACTAAATAAGCACTCACTGATAAGTGTATATTATTCCAGAACTTAGAATACCATGATATAATTTGCATAATACAAGAAAACCAAAAAGAAGGAAGACCAACATGTGGATGCTTCATTCCTTCTTAGAATAGGGAACAAAATACCCATGACAGGAGTTACAGAGACAAAGTTTGGAGCTAAGATGAAAGGATGGACTATCCAGAGACTACCCCACCCGGGGATCCATCCTGTCATCAACCTCCGAATCCAGACGCTATTGCACATGCCAGCAACATTTCACTGAAGGGACCCTGAGATAGAGGTCTCTTGTGAGGATATGCCAGTGCCTGGCAAACACAGAAGTGGATGCTTACACTCAGCTATTTTATGGAACACAGGGTCCCCAATGGACAAGCTAGAGAAAGTACCCGAGGAACTGAAGGGGTCTGCAACCCTATAGGTGGAACAGCAATATGAACTTACCAGTACCCCCAGAGCTCATGTCTCTAGCTCCATATGTAGCAGAAGATGGCCTATTCAGCCATCATTGGGAAGAGAGGCCCCTTGGTCTTGCAAACTTTATATGCCCCAGTACAGGGGAAGCCAGGGCCAAGAATTGGGAGAGGGTGGGTAGGGCAGCAGGGTGGGGGGAGGGTAAAGGGATCTTTTGGGATAGCATATGAAATGTAAAAAAAGAAAATATCAAATAAAAAATGGGAAAAAAGAAATAAAAGAGAAAAATAAAGGCAATGTGAGAACCCAGGTCAAACAACATCATGCAGTGGCTTATGTTTGTGATCTTGGAGAGATAGTAACTGGTCAGGTCCATCCCTGCTTGAAACAGAATATAAAATATGAATTACAAACAGCAGAACACTGGAGTGGAGTCCTTTCCAGAGAACTCAGGTTGACACTTCAGTCTTGGAATGATACTGTGTTTCTTCCTCTTGTATATTTCTAATCTCAATCTAGACAATCTTCCAGGAGAAGAGCAAATTAGGCAAATGTTTGCAGGAACTTACTCCATGTCTTCCTTCAGGATATGAAGTCTGAATGAAATAGAATTACAATTAAAAGAGTTTGGGTTATCCCTTATTACAGAATAATGCAAAATTGTCCAATGGTCTTGAAAGACAGGCTCTATATGAGTCTACACATCCTCTTTCCATAAATGATGTTTGATACTTCTCTAGATTCCTGACATGCCAACTACAATTTTATATTTATCAATGTGCTATATATGCTGTAGAATTGCTACAGATCCTTGATTAGACATTGACTTAGTAAATCACCATGACCAAGTTCGATAGGGAAGCTTTTATGCATGTTACTGCTAATAATACATTATCCAGGGTATTTGGGGGAAGACCTTAAGGTAGAGACCTATGTGCAGGAAGTGATGCACAATCATGGAGGTGTGCTATTCACTGGATTTTGGCTTCATGGCTTTCCTTGTCTGTATTCTTCAGTATCTACCAGCCAGGGCCTATAGTTACACTGAAGTTGGACTTCTCACAAAGATCACCTATCAAGAAAATTCACCACAAATATGCCCACATAACAGTCTGGTTGGGGAATTATCTAAACTGACATTACCTTCTCCCACTCTAAATGATTTACCTTGTGTCAAAACAAACAAAGAAGCAAAGAAACCAAAATAACTCTCCCAGGTGAACCCTTTTCAGGTTGACAAAAAAATCTCTGTTATACTATAACCTTGCCTCTATTTTTCTCCTGAGATTTCATACTAATATCAACATTTTAATATAAAAATTCCATATACTTTAAAAGTTCAATATGCCCACTTAAATCTTCAAATCTCATTCAACATGCAAACTCTCCAAAATTATCAGTCTCTAAAATATCCAGTTCTCTTACATTTTCAAAATATCTATAAAATACATATAGACTCTGTAAAACTCCAAAGTCTTCATAAAACTCCAAAATCCATCCATTTAAAAGGTCAAAGTCTCTTAATTCTAGGCCCCTGTAACATAAATACAAAGGAAGAACCAGGGCAGAATCACAATGAAATTCAACTAAGTCCAAAATTGTAAAACTGTGCCAAGTTTCTGGGACTCAATAACAATCTTCAGGGCTCCTCCACAGAGCTGGGAGAACTGTCCATATCACACACAGCTTGTTTGGTGGACTTAAAAAACTGGCCTAGCCCCACAGCAGCTACTGCTCTCCTTAATCGATGTCTTGTGATGCTGAAATCTCATATTGCTTGAATCTGTATTTCAAGTGGGCTGAAGCTTCATCGATAGTCTCCTCTTGACTCTCTGTAGGTACTCTAACCCAGCCATAGGTGACAAGACGCAGTGTCACTCCCTGATTCATCCCTGCTTTCAGAACCAGTACAACCTGAGAGAATCTTAAACTACCAACTTCAATATGAGCAGGAGATGCAGCCTCAACCATATTTGAACTAGTGTGTCTCTGTGCTGAAGAAAACGCTTTTCAGAAGATTTTAATTGTTCCAGCAAGGGAAATGATTCACTTCAGTGGTTCTTAACTTAAAATATGAATTGCCCTCATAGAATCTTTAAGGAACTCCAAACTTCTCTCTTGATCTTCCTATGACAAATCTTTATGATCTGCACTGCTCTCAGCATTATATTCTGAGACCACACAGAAAAATCCACTAAGATATCAGCATTCTATGTATCCTACAGCTTAAAATTTCCAAATCCTTCCTCAATTTCCAAATATCACATGGTCAGATCTGTCACAGTAAACTCCATATCTTAGTACCAATTTCTGTCTTGATTATGCCTTCTGTTGTGGTGATAAAATAGCATGATAAAAAGTAAGTCAGGGAGAAAGGGATTATTTCACCATACAGCTTCATTCAGAGAAGCTGATTAAAAATTCAAATTAAGGGCCTGGTGGCAGAAACTGATAGATATGCTTTTGAGTAGTGTTGTTAATTGCATTGTTCTTTATACCTTGATCAATCTACATTCTCAAGGAACCTAGGACCACCAGCCCAGGTGTAGAAATGTCCACAGTGAGCTGGGCCCTCCCATATCAAAATAAATAATCACTCAAGAAAAAAAATATATATGGTGGATGGTGCTTAATTGTTTCCATTTTATTGTGAAGTTCTTTTTAAAACTTATGGGTTTGTTTTCTAAATCCCAGTCACAAGAATCAGAACACAGTAGGGTGCAGAACGATATACTTCTGTTTCCCAGTGAACAAGGAAACTGGCAGTTGCTTTATGGGACAAATGCCACAGGGAGCACACACTCTGGATGTCATTTTGTGATCTGTGTGCACTGAGCCGGAGGTGAATGTTTTAAACACACCTGTGGAGTTTAAAGTAGTTGCTAGCATCATATTCACATTGGCACTAGCTGAATAAGAGGTATGAGAATTCTAACATGATTTCTCTCACATTGATTCTGGAAATCTGCATTTTTATACAACTACACTGAGCTAAACAGAAAACGAAAGAGTAAATAAGAGTAAAGGAAACTGGAAGCAGCAACAAAGAAAAGAGGAAAGAAATGAAAAGGAACTTGATCTTTATGTACAAACATAGATCGCCCTGTCAGAGTGTCCAGGCAATGTGCTGTCAGCTCTGCAGAGCAGGTGCAGGCTGTGCTAGTGTCAGGGTCACTTCAGAAACCTCAGCCCTGCAAACCTGAAGCTCTTAGGAAAGTCAGGTAGGCACAGAGGCGGTGACTCCTCAGTGATATTCTCAACATCATGGCTTCAGGGATTCTGTTTTCGAAAGCACTGGGAAACCTTATCTTTCTGGAGCTGGAATTCCACAGGAGCAAAGAGAAAACTTACAGGGATGTGATTGCTTGCCATCAGGAATACCCGTCTACCAGGAAAGGTACACTTAACATTCCTCTAGTCATTCTGTTACCTCCTAATTTCACCACCCGTACAGTTCTATATAACTTTATATCATAAAAATCAGTGCCATGCGGAGGTGGCAGACACCTTAATTCTAGCATTTCAAAGACAGAGTTTTGTGGATGTTCAAGTTCAAGGTCAAACTGGTCTATAGTGAGTTCTAAGACATCCGTGGCTACACAGAGAAACCATGATTTGAAAAAACAAACAACAAAGAGTTGGCATGCAAATTTAAGACAGGTGTATAATTTCTACAGAAAACCCTCTGGTGATTATGAACCCTCCTCAGATATAAGCAGAAGGAATTCTCTAACCTGTCCCCTCCCAGTTGAGCCTCAGCAGCTCACACCTTCCTGGATGAGCATGGGTTAGGAGACCAGAAGAGAAGACCCATACTCTCAGATAGCAAAATTAAGGGAAACTCATCTATCAGAGAGGGCAGGAGAGAGCAAGCTATGACAGAACTGGGATAATCTATTGCACCATGCACTGTGATTGCATTTTGCTCAATGTAACAAAAGAGTCTTCTTTCAAGAGACATGAAATTCTGTATATAGTGTACATAGTACCAGGAAAGATCACTGATTTCTGAAATAGGTCCCATTAAAAGAGGCTACACTGGGGACAAAGGAAAGGAAAGGAAGGCATTTGGGCAGATTACAAAAGGAAATCATGTATGGAACAAGAAATGACAAAGAGAAATCTGAGCAGTTTTCCAGTTAAAGTTAAAGTTTCCAGTTAAAGACAAGAAAATCGACTAGCAGACATCAGCACTGATTCCACAGTTGTCAAAAATGAATGAACTTCGCAAGTATGATGGGCAAACATGAAGAGCCCTGGGACTGAGGAAGGGCAGCTTTTTTTGAAAGATAGTGTAAGATTTGTGAAATCTTAAAGTCTTTGTACCTGTTTTTTTTCCCTTAGATTGGCAGTAAGAATGCTACCTGGTGTTTCTAAATAAACCTCCAGAAACAGAAGGAATGGATTCCCCAGTGAGGCAGAGTGGCACAGACTCCAGCCATCAACATGGCTCCTGCACAGTGCTGAGGCCCAACATGCTTCCCTCATCACCCAGTGATGCCTCCTGAGAGGTTCGGCTTTGCTGTTAAGCAGTTCTGACCTCTCTACAAGTGCATTTGTATTATCAGAAAGTTATATAGCATATTTATTCAATGACTAGAACACAGAAATGATTAATGAACACAAATATCATGTCCATTAGGACCATAGTCACTATTTACTAA
>NW_018392118.1:0-2133 GCF_900095145.1 Mus pahari | reverse complement strand
GCAGCACACAGTACCCTGTGCTGAGGGCCTTCAGACTCAGCTTCCCCATGGCAGCTCCAGAGCTCCTCCTCGCACAGCCTGCCTGGGTCCCAGCCACCTTCTGATTCTGTGCTTACTCAGGGCACTTACTCAGTTGGAAGTGGTGGGGCAGGTATGGAAAGTGGGTGTAAGCTAGAAGAGGAGAGGAATCCCTGAGATGAGGCATCCAAATATCTTTCACACCATCTCTGACTTTGGCATTGTTTCTGTGTCTATGAGACCTCATCAGATCTTGTTCACATCTCAGGAACAGGATTGGACCCTAGAGGACAGGGCCAATAAGAATGTTGCAGACAAATGGATGGAACTACCAAATATCATCCTGAGTGAGGTAACTCAGACCTGACAGTACATGCATGGTATATACTCACTAGTAAATGTGTATTTACCAAACATTAGAATATACCCAGGATACAGAGCTCAAGAAGGTTAACAAGCTGAAGACCCCAATTGAGGACATCTCAATATCACTTGGGAGTGAGAAGAAAGCAATCACAGGAGGTTAGGAGGGAGGGAGGCACTTGGGTGGGACAGGAGACTGGGAAGGGAAGAGGGGAACATGATCAGATATTGGGTAGAGGAAAAGGACTGGAGCTCTGAGGGCCAGCAAGAAGCAATGGAAACAAGCAACCTCTGGGGGTTGGAGGTGGGCTGAACCCTCTAGAATGTACCAGAGGCTTGGGAGGCGATAGACTCTCAGGATTCAAAGGGAGGGACCTTAGATGAAATGCCCTACAGTTTGGAGAGGGAAATTGTAGATTTTACTTACAGTAGAAAGACAGGCTATCAAGTGGGTGAATGGGGTTGCCATCCCACAGTCAAAAGCTCTGACCCAGAATTGTTCCTGTCTGATGGAACTGCAGGACAAAAATGGAGAAGAGCATGAGAGAAAGGAGGTCCAGTGGCAGGCCCAAATTAGGCTGCAGCTCAAGGGGAAAACAGGGGCCCTGAGACTTAGTGATGCTGTGGTGTGATTGCAGACAGAAGCCTAACATGAATGTTTTCTGAGATGCCCACCAAGCAGCTGAAAGTGTCAGATGCAGATATTTACATCGAACCATTGGACACAAGCTGGTGACCCCTGTGGTTGAATTAGAGAGAAGCTAGAAGAGGCTGTGGAGGGGGGGACCCTAGGGTAAAACAAGAAGTATCAACTAACCTGGACCCCCGAGATCTTTCAGACATTGAGCCACCAATCAGCATAAACCAGATGATATAAGGCCCCCAACACATACACATCAAGGGGCTTCTGGGTCTTGACACAGTTAGGGAAGATGCACCTCCACCTTAGGAGACTTGAGGCCCTGGGGAGGTTTGGTGAGGTGGGGGTGGGGTGGGGGACATTCTCTTGGAGATAGGGGGAGGAGGTATGGGGTGTGCAACAGTTGGAGGGTGGTCTGCGAGGGGGAAAATTCTGGGCAGTAAAAATAGATTAAAGAATAAATAAAAGAAAAACAGAGAAGAAGAGAAAGACAAGAGTCCTTCTACGCTGCTGTGTCTGGTCAGCTGTAATCTCAGGTGACCTAGTTTCTTTCTCTTGTGATAAAGCCATGACCAAAACCAAGTTGGAGAGAAAAAGGGTTATTTCAATGTTTACTTTGCAAATCACAGGCCATCACTGAGGGAAATCAGGACAGAAACCCAGGGCAGGAACCTTGAGGCAGGAACTGAAGCAAAGTCCATAAAAGAACATTGCTTGCTTACTGCCTAGCTCTGATGGATACCTTTCATATACCACTAGCCCAAGGATGTGCCATCCACAGTGAATAGGCTCTAACGAATCAATCATTTTTTTCTTTTTTATTTATTATTATTTTCTGTATTTACATTTCAAATGCTATCCTGAAAGTTCCCTATACCCCACCCCGCCCCTGCTCCCCTACCCACCCAATCCCACTACTTGGCCCTGGCCTTCCCCTGTGCTGGGTCATATAAAGTTTTCAAGACTAAGGGGCCTCTCTTCCCAATGATGGCCAATTAGGCCATCTTCACCTACATATGCAGCTAGAGACTCGAGCTCAGGGGGTACTGTTTAGTTCATATTGTTGTTGCACCTACAGGGTTGCACCCCCTAGAACACCTTGGGTACTTTCT
>NW_018392117.1:4376-9188 GCF_900095145.1 Mus pahari | reverse complement strand
TGCCAGACAGCATCCTGGAATCAGTAGTTTCAGTGCAGTCCACTTGGTAGGCACCACAAACGAATCAGCAAGGGCAATTCAGTCTAGAAGGAACCAAGAGCCTCACCAACTGTGGAAGCAGCAGGAACCCCATGAGTTTTTTGGTGAGTTTATTTCCATGAAGTCACCAGCAGTGAAGGTCAACAACACAATGTAAAGCAAGCCAGTACATGCATGTCATCAGGAAAGCACAGAGAGACAACAGTGCAAACCAATGCTCTTGAATCATATTTATATTTCTTCTAAACATTAAGTGTTCTTTCACATGTCTGCTTCAGCAAAACATCCTTTTACCTGTGTGCCCCAGCAAAACATCATTTGACTTACCTAATTTCCTAAGAAAGCAGTAGTTTCCTCTTCATGGAGTCTTTTTTAAGAGACCATGGATACTGGACGTCCATACCTAAGCTTCATGCACAGAGTATGGTGCTAAATTACAGTAGTCAGGGGCTGATAAGGGGAAAACTCTTAAAACTACACACTTCTTCTCTTCTTGCAACCAGAGGCAATTATTCAGGCCTACCTCCTGATACATATGCCCTGACCACAAGTGATCAAGCCCATCCTGTGTAACTGGGACAACCGACCTTGTTTACAGAAGTGAAAACATGTGGTTTGTTATCTTACATGAGAAAAGCTGTAGAGAGAATCTCTTCTGTACTGTGTGGAAACATCACCTTCAATAAAAAAGCTGTTGGCCTATTAGCTTACAGAGGACATAGGAGGTGGGAGTTCCAGTAGGGAGAGAGGAATTCTGGGACAGAGTCAGGTGCAGGAAAAGGTTTCACCCTGGACTTGGAGGAGACAGACATATGAAACTGAGGAGAGGTACGCAACCGTGTTGCAAACATAGAATAACCCGGCCACCTAAGTTACAAGCTGGTCAGGGAATGAGAAAAAGCTTGTGGCTTAAGCATTTATTCATAATTAAGTCTCAGAATAACAGAGATGTTATTTTGGGAGCTGGACTATGGCTGGTAAAGCCTGTGGTTACAGACAGGCCCCAGGATTTCAGGAAGTTATTTATCCTTGAGCAAGTAGGGCTTGTAGGTTACAGGTATTTCTGTTTTATAGATTTTGTGAGTAATTTAAACTTAAAATATAGCATTAGCCACCATAGTCAGAACGTTCCTTTCAGATCTGCTTACAATGCTTTAGGGATTTTTTTAACCCAGAATTCAAAACTCCTCTACGTACCTTCAGCGAATCAGCCCCAAGCTCCTCCTAATCACGTGGTCAGGCTTTTACACCAATGGCATCACTCCTCACACAAACGCTCTGCATTAGTCATCTGTCTCTCCTCAGTGAGGAAACAGCTGGAGAAATCAGTCGAGAAGGAAGGGCTTCCTTGGCTCACAGTTGAAGAGTGTCATGATGGGAACATCTTGGCGGCAGGGACATGAGGCAGCTGGTCACATGATGTCTTAAGTGAGGAAGCAGAGAGACTTGTGGGTGGTCATTCAGGTCATTTTCCAAGTTTTGATTAGCTGGGGAACATAGTCCTGTGATGAAGCTGGCCACATTCAGAGTGGGTCTTTGCCCTAATTTCAGCCTTTCTGACAGACTCTTATAGACACTCCCAGAGCCATCCTCCATGGAGATTGTGTCCAGATGCATGGCTGTGATGATTGACCATTGTGACCAGTCCATCAGGGACTAGGCATAGTCGTCTGAAGACATGAGGTGTGTCCTGCATTTATCTTATCATATGTAGCCCAGGTTGGCCTTGAATTTTATTCCTCTTGCATCTGCCTGCCAAATGGCCTGAATATAGGTGTAACCCTCGGTTTATTTATAGCTTAGCAGGTTTATTTTTGGAACTGGCATGTGTGATTATGGGGTTGGCACTACCAAAGTCTAAGGCCCTAGACACCTGGTAAGACTCCAGACAGACGCTGAAGCTGAGTTTTTAGGTCAGAGGCCTTCCTGACTGTTACAGTCAAGGTTTGCTCTCAGGCCCTTTCAGTATTCAGTGTCCTGAGGAGGAAATCCGTTCCCTCTGTTCTCAATGCCAGCAGTCTGAGTTCCGGTCCTCCTGAGAGAGGAGGATTTGGTTGGGACACAGGAGTAGAAGGAGCAATCAAGAATTTAATCAGAGTGAGGAAGGAAGAGAGAACATATTCTTTGAAGAAGAGCCATTCAGGACTGAAGAGATGGCTTAGTGGTTAAGAGCACTGGCTTCTGTTCCTTAGGAGCAAGGGTCAATTTGTACTACCCACATGGTGGCTCAGAACTTTCTGTAATTCTGGTCCCAGGGGATCTCACACTCTTTTCTTTGCAAAGCTTCTGGAATCAAGCTTGTGTGTGGTGCAGATGCATATTTGCAGACAAAACATCTCTATACATAAATGAAATAAATAAAACAAAAAATAAGAATGGTAAGTCAAGCGTAACAGCTATGGGTTCAATTGTGACAAGTGTGGGCCTCACACTCCTCTGTTCCATACAGTGTCTTTCCTTGTTTCTTCTCCAGTGTGGACTCTTTTAGAAAAGGTGTGTGTTTCCTTTAGATGTTCATTTCCCTAGAATTCAGTGTCATGAGTAGTTGTGAAATTGTAAGGCTTTGCATATGCTTAAAAAGTACCTGTGAAGTTGAAAAGTTTACTAGGGGAAAGGGAATCAACACTTTGTGAGAAATCCCCTGGGGGAGGAAGTCTTGAGGTTGCTTTATTTTGATCTCTCTATCATGGACCCCTAGCCTCCATAATCCCTCATTTCTTGTTTGGGGAGCCCTGAAGTGGCGAGTGTGAACTTCTCCACTGATCTCTACCCTTATCTTGCTGTATAAACCACCAGTCAATTACCCTTACACTCTGTTTCAGGACTTTGAGCTTCCTTTTATCTGCCAACCTTTGAGCTGGTCCACCCACTGTTCTATATGTCCGGGCTTTGGTGAGCTGTTGACTCCTTTTACTTGTCTAATAATGCGGAGCATGACCATGGGAGGGGCCAGTGACTGCTAAGCCCATGGCTTGCAGGTCTAGGCCTTCTGAACAACATACAATCCTGTTAAGGTCAAGTCCCCATTACATCCTGGGAAGACAAGTCATTCCAGGCTTGTTCATTCTTGCCTGTACCCCTCTGCTGATAGCGCTTCAGTCTGACTCCTTTCCTCCTCACAAACGCTCTGAACTCTGACCCTTTAGCTGCCAGGTGTGTTTGCCCAGCCAGGACATCTATCTCTTCAGTCTGACCAGGGCTGGGTTCTCTGGTCTAGTTTGGAATTGTTTCTATCCAGGGGCTGGGCTGCTAATGGAGAGGACTGAATGCTGCAAGACTGTAGTCGGTGAGCAGAGGCATTCCAGAGACAGGCCTGCAGTTCTGTAGTGAGAAATTCTGCATGCTGCCCTCCCACCAGCGAGAAGTGCAGAGATCCCTGGGAGATGCTCGGGAACATCCCGAACACCACCCTCACATCTGTACTTCCTCCTTCATGCTTTCGTCAGCAGACGGTTGCCCCTGGAAGGGCCCAGAGTCACCTTTGCCCTGACTCAGAGGTGCTGTATCCTAAATGTAGATCGCCTGCCTGTGTGTGTCTGTGGCCCTGATCCCTCCCCTCCACTCCAGTCTGGCCCTGCCCAACTCCTTTGGCTAGATGCCCAGGCAGGGAGGAAGTGGCTGAGCCTGGGAGGGATTTGATTGGTTCAGTCTCCCTGCAGTTAGGAAGCAGGGGATAAATGTTTTTCACAGGAGTGGGGAGAGGTCTTAGAGGAAGGGCTGCTCCTGAGAGAAGGTACTGACTTGGGCTGTGAGGCAAGAGAGGGTCCTGACTCTGATCAGGATGAGTTTAGCAGCGTTGGGGTGGCTCCATGGAGACAACTGGCACAAGTCACCCTGGGTTTCTGGATAACTACTTGTGCTTCAGGCTGAGCGATCCCAGACTTTCAACAGCTCTTGTCTGTGTGTTCCCTGCCTCCTTCTCTCTCTCATTCTGTCTCTTCCTGTATCTCCCTCCCCTTCTCTGCTCTACTCCCAAATCCACTCAGTTTCTGCCCATGCTCAAAATTCTGAAGTTTTCCAGGTTCCTCTTCCAAACCTCAGAATCTCCTCCTGTGTCTGTCTGCTCAGCAGGATGCTGCGGCTAAGTGTGTCTGNNCNNGACCTGGGCTCNGTGGTGACCTCGTCATGGCATCTTCTGCTTCTTGGAGCGGCTTCCTGGATTTTGGCCAGAATCCTTGCCTGGACTTACTCATTCTGTGAGAACTGCTCCCGACTCAGATGTTTCCCTCAGCCCCCTAAAAGAAACTGGTTTTTGGGTCACTTGGGCATGGTGAGTATGGCGGCAGATAGGCTGGGGTATCGGGTGTAGTGTTCCCTAGAAGTCAGGAAAGGTCTGGATCCTTAGCAGGGAGAAGCAAAGAAAGTTAGTTGGGCCCCTCTCCTCATCACAACCCCACATTCATTTGTCTTTCTTTCCAAGTTGTGCTCATCAGCTTTCTCTCTTCCTTACCCGGCACCAGCCCCACTGTGGGCCACACTCTCAGCAGGACTGAGGATTCCTCAAGTGCCTGGATGTGTGTCATAGTCAGTGGATCCCGTGGTGAATAGCACACNGTAATGGCATCCCTGGTATANTCCATTTCACTGTTGGGTTTGAGGTCTTCCTTCAGTATGTCCAAGGTCCTGCCTCCTGTCTGGCTCATCTCTCTGGTTTCAGATCAGTGTCTGTATCTCTCTGGGTTGCTCCTTGCCCTGTAGCACTCAGCTGTGAATTCTTACCCCCACCTACTATTTGGGTGCAGAAGAAAGATTGTAGTTTTTTCCCTTCCACTT
>NW_018392117.1:0-4241 GCF_900095145.1 Mus pahari | reverse complement strand
CACAGCATGACCATTTTCTCTCTGGTCTCATCATAATGACTACACTTCCTACTCAGCACCCTTCCCTGGTCACCGGGTTCCCTTGCTCCATGCTGCTCCATGTTGCAGAACCATGTCTTGGGATTAGATCACTCATAATATCCATATCATCACCAATGCCGTACATTCAAGTCNTGCTTCTCTCAACAGAATCCTCTTTCCTACCGACATTCTCATTTAACCATTGTTANCCAGTGTCTTCTCAGCATCANCATCCTTTATGCATCCTAACCTATCAGCTTCCTTACAGGTCCCTTTCATCTCCCCATGAGTTCAGACTCCTATCAAGATTTCAAGTGTGAGGTTCTTGACAATTCATATTTTCCTTTAGGCATTTGGAAAAGTGTTGCTTTTGATGACCCCAAACTCCCATATGTTGTGTTTTGCTATCCACAGTGATACTGTAAAGTCGGGTGACATGTCTGCTCCCATTCTCATCCCTCCAGTGTGGCTCTTTTTGTACTAAGATTCCAGTCATTTGCTGTTTCTGCTGTTGCTGCTCCTCCTCCTCCACCCCTTTTCTCTTCCTTTTCCTCATCTTCATTCTCTTGCACCCTTCTTGTTTTTCTTTGTGTTTTTGAGGTAGGGTTTCTCCATGTATCTTTGGCTCTCTTGGAACTTGTTCTGTACACCAGGATGACCTAAATCTCACAGAGACCTGCATCTGTTTCCCAAGGGATTAAATACTTGTGCCAACTCCATCAGGCTTCTGCCATCTGATTATGGACAAAGGATCATCGTTGTTATTGGCTGTTCCCTTCCCTGCTTGTTTCTCATTTCTCTCACCCTTGATTACCATGTCCCTGAGTCCTGGCTCTATCTCCTTCATTTCCTCACAGCTCTCTGGTGCATTGGCTTGTCCACCTTTCCTGGTAGCTTCTATTTGGCCCCAGAATTAAATCCTTCTTGGTCTCCTCTTTGCTCCCTGAGGTCCTTCTCTGTCTACTTCTGGATCCCCTCTCCTTTGAACTTTACACATGACTCCTCAGTCACATTCTTACATTTCCCCACTGCTGTCTTTCTTGAAACTCTCTCCTTACCCGAGGGGCACTACACCTAAGTCATTCATCAGTTCCCTCCTTAGATTACTTCCAAATTCACACTTCTCTGGAGCTGGGGATCAATATTTGGAAACTTCTGCTATTCTTTGCTGCAATTCTTTGGAAGTTTTTGCAGAGCACTGGTCTTAAAAGGCTGTGGTGAATTAGGGACAAGTGAGGGAATTGGATGTGATGAAATTAGCTGTAATTTACACGTAACCGGAATGGAGAATGGAGGAGTGAGGAAGGAAAGAGGGAAGAGGAGAGATAGATGATTTAGATGTAGAAAAAAATCTCAAAGAGAAAAAGATACACACATATAGGAGAGAGAGGGGGAGGGAGTGATCAGATGAAATGGAGAAAAATCAGAATTGTGATGAAGAAATAAACACACACACACACACACACACACATGCACGCACACTGAGATCTACCACTGTAATCATCTTCTGCTGTTAGTTACTTATCACATCTTTCAATGTTGTCTATCACACATCTGTTTCTATATCTTCAATATATATATCTCAGTAGCCTATCATCTGTCTACCATCATTTTCCTCCCAATCAATCCCTCTATCAAGTAGTAAGTCACCTACTTCAGGCTCTGTGTGTGTATCTATCTGTCTGTCCATCCATCTGTCTGTCCATCCATTGATCCTTCAATTGTCTATATCTACATGACAAGACAAAGGGACGAACAAAGTGAGGTGTCAGAGAGAGGGATTTGGATAGACTCATGTGTGCAGGAAGGGACACATGTAGTTGAACTAAGAGATTGGAATGAGTGGTCCAAGCAGGATGGTTAGAGGGATGAGCATGTTGGGCAGAAAACAGGAGCACCTACAACACCATGCGTGGACTGGCCTCAACCTTCTCCATCCTCAGATCCAGAACAATGAGGAAGGCATGCGGCTGGTGACGGAAATGGGCCAGACTTTCCAAGATGTTCACCTCTGTTGGCTGGGACCAGTGATCCCTGTGCTGAGGATTGTTGACCCTGCATTTGTTGCCCCCCTGCTCCAGGCCCCAGGTATCCATTCTAGGATCCCAACCATTGGCTTCTTCTCTGTCCCTTATCTCAGCTCATTCTATCCCTGGATTGACCAGGCTGAGCAGCAGATGGGGCAGAATCTGACAGTGGCCATGTCTCTGTGGCTAACCTGTTGAGTGACTTTGGATAAGGTCCTGAGTCTCTCTTGCTGCTAAAATCGAGCTGTGGGTGATAGAAGCTCAACCAAGTATGATCTTAGCCGGGGAAGAAATGGATTGGCTGGGATCTACTTGGTGGTAGAACACTTGCCTACCATGAACAGAGTGGCTGGTTCCATCCAAGAACTGGGAATAATAACCTATCTCTTAGATGAAATGTATATGTATATGCTTGTGGCTGTGGCTGCATGTGTGTGGGCTCATATTCATGTGTGTGTGCATGCATGTGGAGGACAGTAGACAACCTGCATTGCTATCCTTGGAACTCTACCTTTTTTGAGACCAGTCCTCTCTCTTCTCTGGAGCTCACCCACCCATCTGGACTGTCTGGCCGGTAAGCCCCAGGAATTCTCCTATCTCTACCTTCCCAGCAGTAGCAACAGCATACATATACTTAAATATGTTTATTTTTGAGGCATTTATTTATTATTTTGAGATACTTTGTAGCTCTAGCTGACTTGGAGTCCACTTTGTAGACAAGGCTGATCTAGAACTCACAGAGACCCACCTTTGTCAGCCTCCTGAGTGTTGATATTAAAGGCATGTACTACCATGTCAGACATTTATTTTATGAATGTTTGCCTGTATGGATGTATGGGAACCCCATGTATGCAGTCCCTCCGTGGCCATAAGAGAGTGGCGGATCCTTTGGAACCAGAGTACAGGTGTTTGTGAGTTGCCATGTGGGTGCTAAGAAATAAACCTGGGTCCTCTGCAAGAATTATCTTCTACTGACCCATCTCTCCTTGCACAGGGATGGAATCTTTAAGTTGTGATTTGTTCAGAATGTTGTGATCTAAGAAGAGAGTAAGTGAGTCCACTACCTGAAAAATTGCCTTGTCTCTCTTCTGCAGCCAGCAATAGTGCATAGTTTCACCAGAGCTCACTTCCAACCCTTTGGTCACATAGTCAGNCTTGCCTCTGAGATTCAAGTATCTTTTCTCATCATGTCCTGCATTTATCCCTCATTATCAACCCACTTTGCTGTTAGGTTCAGACTAAAGATGCTGAGTTTGACAAGGCTCTGTGGTGTGGGTATTACATTCTTTTTGGTACTTCCCGAATAGGAAGTAGTTAACTCAGAATACCAAACTCTTAGCAATGTGTGCATCTTGCATTATTTACCATGTGTACATACAGATTCCTTTCAAAATACAGAATGCAAATGGGTCTTAATAGTCCTATGTAGGATAGAACAAAATAGTACTTTTTAAAAAACTATTTGTCTTCAATGACATTCAACAGCATTCTTGCAAGATGTGTTTCTCCTGGGTGAACAGTTGATGTTGTGTGAGGCATGTAACATAGTGGGAACTCTTGCCCACCTCCCCAGTTCAGTAAGTCTCAGCCGCCACAGCCACCTTGGATAGAAGGGACCCGAGATAGAGACAATTTGGGACAGAACTGGAATGCAAAGAACTGAAGGGAAAGATGCACCAGAGTCCAGAAGGGTGAACCGTGTCTGGTGGGGTCTCGAGACGCCTGATGGCTGGACAGGGCAGAAACAACTCTTCATGGTAGGCACATGGCTCTGAGGATAGAGAAACCCTCAATCCTGAGCAGTTAATGCTTAGTATGTCATAGAGGAGAGAGCTAGAGGTATCTAGCATATGTAGGTCACATTTGAAACTTGAATGAGAACACATTGAAATGGCAATCTAGGATTATCTGAAGAGCACAAACAGGTCACGTCAAACTGTTTGTTACACACTGTGTGAAGGCATGTCAGGGAATGCCATGGGTGTTCTTTATGACAGGTCATGATAACATGTGCCAGCATATGTCAGGACATGTCAGAGAGCCACATTGATGGTGTGTCCTAGGCATTTGCAAAGGCCTGTAGACTGTTTCTACTAGTTTCAGATGTAGAAAACATGACAGACCATGTAGCAGCCATGGGCAAGTGTACTGAGGCATGTTGTGCCCTGGCAGGTGACCTTTTCTCCCCCTGAT
>NW_018392116.1:1258-7523 GCF_900095145.1 Mus pahari | reverse complement strand
CACTCCTCCATTGCTGGTGGGATTGCAAGCTTGTACAACCACTCTGGAAATCAGTGTTGCGGTTCCTAAGAAAATTGGACATAGTACTACTGGAGGATCCAGCAATACCTCTCCTGGGCATATATCCAGAAGATATTCCAACTGGTAATAAGAACACATGCTCCACTATGTTCATAGCAGCCTTATTTATAATAGCCAGAAGCTGGAAAGATCCCAGATGTCCTTCAACAAATGAATGGATCCAGAAAATGTGATACATTTGCACAATGGAGTACTACTCGGCTATTAAAAACAATGAATTTATGAAATTCCTAGGCAAATGGATGGATCTAGAGGGTATCATCCTAAGTGAGGTAACTCAATCACAAAAGAACTCATGTGCTATGCATTCACTTACATACATTCATGCCCTACATATACTATAAATGTATAAAAAAATTTAAATTGTATGTATTTATTTGTCTGAATGTATGTCTGTGTACCATGCATATGTAATTCCTGGGGAGGCCAGACCAAGGCATCACTACAGATGGTTGTGAACTGCCATGTTGGTCTGAGAACTGAGCCTGAGTAAGTGCCCACAACCACTGAGCTATCTGTCCAGCCCTGAAGATGTATATGTCAGAACAATTCTCATAGACTTCTTCACTACCTTGCTGTGTAGTGTCTGGGTATTTAAAGTCTGACCCTGTGGCTTATCTACTGTTTGATCTTGGTGTTTCTTCATAAGCAGAGCAGACATATATAAGTCCTTCTGTACATGGTTCCCATAATGCTTAGATGTCGACAAGTGGTTTTGAAAGGGTGCTTTAAAGAACAGGAGTTTGAGTAGCCATATTTTGTTTCCTGCAGATGAATGGAAGGAAGAGGAGCCCAGGAAGTACTCACTTTCTTCCCTGAAATAATGTCTGGTCCACCAGGTGGTTAATATTTGACCCAGTCATGCTCAGGGGAAAGATGAATGACTCATTGTTTGTCCATGATTAGTGTCCTTGGTTTACAAGTCTCTGCCAAAGTAAAGATCCTTAGATAGGTTCTCCCCACCCTGACACACGAGCACTATATATTACCAGCCTGAGAGGAGCCTCTAGCTTCACACCCCAGGACCCTGTCTCCAGGAGCACGCAGCTGGAGTCATCCCCAGTTGGAGGAAAGCTGGTCAGCTTTGGTAAGATTCTTCCCTGTGGGTGCTCAGCTCTCTGCTTCTTTTCCTCTGTGCCCTTTCTAGCCATTCATCTATTTTAGTGAAAGCGATTAACCCCCTTACACTTTCTGGACCCAAACTCTCGAATTAAAAAGAAAATAAGCGAAAGTCAACATTTAAAATGAAAACAGGGTTCTTTGGTGTGTTTTGTATCTGAAAAGAAATTAATGGGATTTGAGCAAGGAGATTGAGATATAGGAGGGTTTCATAAGTTGTGAAAGACTTAGGAAGTCATTTGCGGAAGGGCATGTGATCTGTTGTGTTTTCTTCCATAACAAGCATGTGGCTTGGCAGGAATAATAGGAAAATTCCCAAGTCTGGTGATGGTGGCCCACACCTTTAATCTCAGCACTGGTGGTAGAGGCAGGCAGTTCTCTGATTGTGAAGCCAGTCTTGTCTACAAAGCATGTTCCAGGACAGCAAGGACTACACAGAGAAAGCCTGTCTCCAAAAGAAAAAGAAAAGAAAAAGAAAACCCCAGACCAGGAAGTGCTTTCGGCAGTACTTCCTCCTCACTTCTTTCCTTTAAAAAAAATTATGGATGCTCTTTAAAAACAAAGTGGGACATGGACCAAGATCAAAAGATGGTAGGTTGAGGGAAGAAAGGAGGAAAGACTAGGAGGAAGACCAGGCATCTGGTGTTGAGTCAGGCTGGACTGTTCAGAGGATACACAGAGGATACACAAAGTAACAAGAGTGTACTTAGGAGAAGGGTGTTTATCACATTGCCACCCCTGCTGCAGGTAGTCTGCTACATCACTAGGCTACAAAGCACTGCCAACCCAGAGAAATAGAGGACATTGATTCCTGTGAGCACTACTGGGTTAAGAATAGGTAAACTGAGTCTGCACAAGAGTTGGAACTATTCCACTGCAGAAATCCGAATGACAGTCGTTGTGTATGTGACTAAGGTTCAGCACCTTTAGCCATGGAAGATTTACATCTGCACTCCCTAACAATACCACTCTTGCTTGTTTCTCACAATTATACCTTGCCCGGCTTTGAGGGGAGGTTTAGAGTTAAATACACAGTGAGACAGTTTCAAGGGAGTGGACAGTAGACACTGGTGGTTGAGGTGTTCTGCTGGAAGATGCTTTCTGGGTGTTTTAGAGAAACCATAATGAGAGACTGCATTGGGTGAGTTGGTAAAGATAAATGTGGAATTTCTGCAAACTAGAAATAAGTAAACCCTTTGCTGGCCACATAGGCCTGGGAGTTTTCAAAGCCTAAATAGCAAGGGCCTTCTTAGGATCAAAACCCCCTGCGTAGTGTTCATGGTGCACAGGGTTGGCTTATGCACAGATCCTTCAGGGAAGATGTGTTTCTGTGAGACTGGACCAAGGTTTACCCCATCACCGATTTCTTCTAGTTGGGACCTTGTACCATCAACTAAGGTTATAGAAATTGGCCACTGCAGTTCCAGTGCTGCTAGATTTGGCTCTTGAAACTGGTAAAGAATTCATTAGCTTAGTAAGAACTACAGACTTTCAAAGCTGGAGCACCTCTCATTTATGGATGGTAAAGCATAGGACTAAAGAGAAACAAGAACGTAACTACCTGAGAGATATTGAGAGTCTGCTGTGAAGCCATCACTATGATTCAAGTAAAGAATACAGATCCCTCTCAGTTGTAGTTTATAGAGCAGCAGGAAATATGGGCGGGTAAGTGGTTGTTTCCTTAAGATCACATGGTGTGTTTGGAAACAGCAGCCATGAAACCCAATAGCAGGTAAGTATTTCCTTTATGGTATCCTTAGCATTTGGATCCTCCACATTATGGCTTTTGCTTTGGTGTCCTAAATACCCAAAGCCTGGCAAGTCTAGGCACTCTGAGTGAGCCTACCAGTTCCCATTCCCCACAACCTGGGTTTTAAGGATAGGTTGGCATCTTCACAAGAGTCAACAGTCCTGCTATTGAGTGGCAACATCCCTGTCCACTGCTGCCACCTGCTGAGCATTTTGAGTATTACCAGCTCTTGTTATTTTGTTTGTTTAGGTTGGAGGTAGCCAGGCTAGTCAGTCCCAAAACCTGCTCCAGTCCTCCTTGCCTTCTCTGAGATTGCAGGCATGCGTCCAGCATCACACACAGATCCTCCTCATTTTAAAAGAGAAATCACATCCAGGAAAGAGCATCCCAAGACAAACGTAAAGAGGGTCTCATGCATCCTGGCAGCTCTGGTGAAGCAAACACCACACGGAAATGCTGGTAACTCTTTAGGCGTGGCTGTGCTATTTGCACCTGTGCACCATCTCTTCTCAATAAATGAAAAAAAGTCCATGCTCACATTAGATTCTGTTACAGATCATAATCTGCTATTCCTTATGGAAGTTTGTTATTTCAGCGCTGTAAAATGACAGAGGATTTGGTGTTCTTTATAGCCTTATACGGAGGGAGTCTGGGGTTATCATGAAGTAGAAAGTAAGGGCTAGTGTCAGATGCTAATTAGAAGGGCCATTTACTTCCCACTCCATCGCCTGTCTTACACATGCGCAGTAGAGCCTTAGACCCCCGACCTCCTAGATTACAAGCTATACTCCTAACCCTGGACTACTGAGCAGATTATAGGCTGAGGTCCAGGACTTCAGCCTTCTATACACACATGAGCGCGCTCACACACACACACTCACACACACACACACACACACATGCATATATTTACACGCATATGTTCACACACATGTGGTAAAAGTAAGTGTTCAGACTTACACAAGAGGGAAACACAAAATAAAAGCAATGGTTAACTTAATGCAGCTGAAAATGTACCACACTTAATGGTAAAAACAATACAAAACTTACCCGGGGCTGATTTTCTCTTTAGCTAATATGTCCTTAGGCTGGCTGAAAGATGCAACATTCCTTGTATTTATTCATTTACAGACAAGGTCTCCTGGATCCCAGGCCATCCTTGAACTGGCTATAGAGCCCAAGATAACCTTGAACCTCCAATTCTCCTGCCTCCACCTCCCTAGAACAACATAAACTAGATGTGGTAGTTCATAAGGAATATCAAGAGTTTGGGCCCAGCCTGGGCTACATAGCAAGACCCTGTCTCAAAGTAAAACAAAACAAAAAAATCAAAATGTAAAAGCTGATTTTTTCCTGTTAAATGTGGTGGCACTCATGATTATCTGATATGATGGGGTTTTGTGTGGAGGTGCACGTTTGTATGTATGTGTTTCTCAGAAGCCATGTACCATGTTTTCTGGGACCTGAAACTCATCAATTACAATGCTGGCTGGTAGGGACCCTTGAGTTTCTACCTCCACAGCACCAGGATTAGCCCAAAACAGAGTTCTCCATGCTAGAAGCCCAGAGGGCTTAACCAATAAGCTTCCCTTCCCAGACATTCTTCCCTGCAAAAGTTAATCTCAAACCCATGATGAGAAGGGGGTATGGTTTTACCCATCCATTTTCCCACATGACAATAAACTGTTTAGAACCGTGAAAAAAAAAGTGCTTGTCATCAAGTCCAACTTTTTACTTATTTGGCCATTTCTTCCCTGTAGCCGCCTTTTTAAAGTTTTATTTTTATTACTTTAAATTAAGTGTATGTCTGTGTGTCTGTAAGAGAGGTCCTGTTGACCACAGAGGCCAGAGGCACTAGATCCCTTGGAGCCTGAGTTGCTAGTGAATGTGAGCACCTTAGTGTGGGTGCTGGGACCGGAACTCATGCTTTCTAACTGCTGAGCCATCTCTGCAGCCTCACCATGA
Source organism: Mus pahari (assembly GCF_900095145.1). Lineage (NCBI taxonomy): Eukaryota > Metazoa > Chordata > Mammalia > Rodentia > Muridae > Mus > Mus pahari. Next base: position 2,608 of record NW_018392116.1, on the reverse strand, counting down.
GGAGGGTTTTTATGTCTTGGGATGATCTTTTTATATTTTTCTCTGAAGAACTAAGGATATGATCAGAAATAGCTCGATATCTCCCTATTATCTCCCAGTTCTCAAATTTTCAAATTTCCTAAGAAATAACATTTTAAAAGTCCATAAGAGAAGATCCAGCATTACCACTCCTGGGCATTTACACAGAAGATGCTCCATCTTGTAATAAGGACACATGCTCCACTATGTTCATAGCAGCCTTATTTATAATAGCCAGAAGCTGTAAAGAACCCAGATGTTCCTCAACAGAGGAATGGGTACAGAAAATGTGGTACATTTACACAATAGAGTACTACAAAGATATTAAAAACAATGAATGTATGAAATTGGTAGCTAAATGGATGGATCTGGAGGATATCATCTTGAGTGAGGTAACTCAATCACAAAAGACCACACACACATGATATGCTCTCACTGATAATTGGATATTAGTCCAGAAGATCAGAATTCCCAAAATACAATTTGCAAAACACATGAAAATCAAGAAGGCAGACCAAAGTATGGATACTTCGATCCTTCTTAAAAGGGGGAAAATACCCATGGAAGGAGTTACAGAGACAAAGATCAGAGCAGAGACTGAAGGAATGACTATCTAGAGACTGCCCCACCTGGATATCCATTCCATAAATGACCACCATACCCAGACTCTATTGCAGATGCCAACAAAATTTTGCTGATAGGAGCCTGATATAGCTGTCTCTTGAGTACTACAAAGATATTAAAAACAATGAATGTATGAAATTTGTAGCTAAATGGATGGATCTGGAGGATATCATCTTGTGTGAGGTAATCCAATCACAAAAGAACACACACACACACATGATATGCACTCACTGATAATTGAATATTAGTCCAGAAGCTCAGAATTCCCAAAATACAGTAGGAGATTTTGGAGAAGAATCTAGGAAAGGGGATAACATTTGAAATGTAAATAAAGAAAATATATAATAAAAATAAAAAAATAATAATAAAAATCCATAAGAAGGTCAAACTCCAGAAGAAGACACCTTGGTCCTATGGCTTGTAATTGGCAGATGTGTGTGACACAGGGTAAGCTGCGAACTCTGTGGAGGTGATGGTAGGAATCCTCTCTCTTCTCCTTTTCAGAAAGATCTTACAAGGAATTTTAAGTCCCTTGCTTTCATGAAGAGATCTCAATTTTGTTTTTTTTGTGTTTCATTTTACCACACTGTAAGATCATTTGCCTGTGCTAGCAGTATTACAAATACAGGAGACTCTAGAAAATATTCTCTCAGATCATCCAAAGAGCCTCTGAAGTAGACCANTCTGAAGATGAAGCTTGAGTTCCCC
>NW_018392116.1:0-1062 GCF_900095145.1 Mus pahari | reverse complement strand
CCACAAGTCATTCTTCATGGCTCTTGGCTCCTGTGTTATCATCCATCTTGACTCAGAAACCCCCCATGCCTCCCTAATAGATGCCACATTTCTGTTTTTTTGCTTTTTTGATTTTCTTTCTACTTCCTTGACCCCCCTCCCCCAACAAAAGCAAGCAAGCAAACAAACAAAACAAAACAAAACAAAACAAAACAAAACAAAACAAAACAAGAGTCTTCTACATTATCTAGTTAGGGTAGAACTCGGGGATTCAAGAATGTAGTTCTATGGCCTGACCACTCCTGCTTTTTTGCCCTTGGCAGGAATCACTGTTGGAAGAGATGGCGATGAGCCTGGGTCCTTTGTCGTTGGTCTTCATGCTGAGTCTGATTGTGATCCCTCCCACTCTGGCTGAGAATGAAAGGTACAGACATTTCCTGACTCAGCACTTTGATGCCAATCCACCTGGCCGGAACGACAGATACTGCGAAACTATAATGAGTCAAAGAGGCCTAACCTCACCTTGCAAAGCTGTCAACACCTTTATCCATGGCAACAGTAACAACATCAAGGCCGTCTGTGGAAATAATGGAAGCCTTTATGAAGGAAACTTAAGAAAGAGTGATTCTACCTTCCAGGTCACCACATGCACACACAGAGGAGGGAATACCCGGCCTCCATGCCGGTACCGAGCCTCTAGAGATTCCAGATATATTGTTATTGGCTGTGAAGGTGACTGGCCTGTCCACTTTGATGAAACTATTATCCGTGCATAGACAGCAGGCTCCTGGCACAGGCCTAGCTCTGTTTTCTTTTTCTCTCTGCTCACAGCCATGATCACTGCTTCAGCATTCACTGTCACAGGCCAGAAAATGAATTATCTGAAACATACTTTTCCTGATTTACTGATTTATAATGCACAGAAATAAAGATATGTCAAAAACCTCTAAGAGTCAGTCTGGAAGATCACTAGTTCCTTCCCAGTAAATTTAGCTTTTCCTGTTTTCTCTCCTTGCTGTACCCCAGGGGGAAGGGCCTGGAACACAGAGAAATATTCTTCCTTACCTGCTGTCAGTGGGAAGG
>NW_018392115.1:0-8855 GCF_900095145.1 Mus pahari | reverse complement strand
TCAGAAAATTAGACATAGTACTACCGGAAGATTCAGCAATACCTCTCCTGGGCATATACCCAGAAGATGTTCCAACTTGTAATAAGGTCACATGCTCCACTATGTTCCTAGTAGCCTTATTTATAATAGCCAGAAACTGGAAAGAACCCAGATGTCCCTCAACAGAGGAATGGGTACAGAAAATTTGATACATTTACACAATGGATTACTACTCAGCTATTAAAAACAATGGATATATGAAATTCTTAGTCAAATAGCTGTATCTGGAGGATATCATCCTGAGTGACGTAACCCAATCACAAGAGAAGTCACTTGATATGCATTCACTGATAAGTGGACATTAGCTCAGAAACTTAGAATACCCAGATCCAATTTTCAAAACACAAGAAAATCAAGTAGAAGGAAGACCAATGGGTGGATACTTCACTCCTCATTAGAATAGGGAATAAAATACCCATGGAAGGAGTTACAGAGACAAAGTTTGGAACTTAGACAAAAGGATGGACCATCCAGAGACTGTCCCACCTGGGGAATCTATCTCATAATTAGCCACCAAACACAGACACTATGGCATATGCCAGCATGATTTGGTGAAAGGACACTGACATAGCTGTCTCTTGTGAGGCTAGGCAAGTGCCTGGCAAGTACAGAAGTTGATGTTCACAGTCATCTATTGGATGGAACACAGGGACTCCAGTGGGGGAAGATAGAGAATGTACCCAAGGAGCTGAAGGAGTCTGCAACCCTATAGGTGGAGTAACAGTATAAACTAACCAGTACACCCAGAACTTGTGTCTCTAGTTGCATATGTCGCAGAAGATGGCCTATTCAGCCATTACTGGGAAGAGAGGTCCCTTGGTTTGCAAACTTTATATTCCCTATACAGGGGAAGGCCAAGGCCAAGAAGTGAGTGTGGGTATGTAGGGTAGCAGGGTGGGAGGAGGGTATAGGGGACTTTTGGGATAGCATTTGAAATGCAAATGAAGAAAATATCTAATAAAAATTGAAAAAAAAGATATCCTCTCAAACTATGAATGACCAAGATTAACATCAGCTCCTCCGTGTTCCACAGATAGCTGAGGACACCTCTAGGGTAGAGACAGAAGATATGTGACTACAGACTGATTACTCATGCTCACATCTGCTTCCCATGGTCTTTGTGAGCCTGAGCAGAGCAAGCCCTGTGTATGATTCAGAATTTATTGGAAAAGACACAACAAAGTATTCTCCTTTACATTCCAGGAGGAGTGATAACACATGGTTTCATCTGTAGTCAACAGGATGGGGAATCCTGGAGTTCTTCAGAGATTCTCCAGAGACAGTTCTTTTGTGTATTAGTTTCCTAGACATAAGACACATGGTTAGTGAATATTGAAATCTCTATAATGTCACTTTAAATATGTACAAGATATAAGCTTGGGTCAGGACAGCTGTCTAGATGAGCAGCACATGTTACAATTTGCCTGAAGGAGAGACTACATTAGACTTACTCACTGAAGACACTGCAGTTTCAGGAGTACATATGTTTTCCTCTTCTGGGAATATTGACCATTTTGTGAAGTCTCATAAGCCATCAGAACACTTGACCAATGACATAGGCACCTGAGCAGCTGTGCTCCTTTTGCTGGATTCAGAAGGACATGCCCTGGAGATCTAATTTGAGACATTTATGGCCATGCATTGCCTGGTTCCATGAGCTAGGAGATTCAAACAGCTAATAAATCAGTCTATTCAGTTAGCTCTACCAGGTCATGTTCCACCCCTGACCACACTATCCCAGAGTAACTTGAACTCAGAAGTCTGTGATACTGAGCAGGAGCCAGGGCATCATAGTGCTCTTCCTTCTAATAAGACTTGTTATCTCCCTCAGTCAGACCATACTTGAAACACAAAGGACTTTTTTTGGTCCATATTTACGGTGAGGGACATAAAATTTAAGCTTATTCTAATTCTTTGACTGAGATATACCACTACACATCCTCCTCTCAGCAGGACAATTTCAGAACAAAAATTCTGATATTACAATTTTCCTACACTGGGTATGTCCTCACAAAACACTCAAACCCAGTGTGGACATGACAAAAATGACTAGTAGTAAGCAAATACAGACATTTTCCCCATGTTTTTACTAAATAGAAACACCATATGAAACACCCAGTGATTAAAAAGGGCCTTGGACTGTTTACACGGTGAAAGTCATGTGTGTCTTTGCTTCCTAAATCAGAATCCACATTTGTATGGTAAAAACTTGTTTTCATCAGGGTAGCATTCTGAAGCATTAGGCATCCTTTGGGGGTACATTGTCTCTCAGACACTGAATGCAGGCCCCAGAACACTGATTGGTAGCTTTTACAAAATGTGCAAGTTCATCCCATTCAACTGCACTTTCCCCCTTGTATCAGTAAAAGTCTGCAATATACTCAGCCACATTAAGTACAAATTGAATATCTTCTTCAGCTTCATTGAACAACAGTGATTCAATAGTAAGTTGGACATTGGAGATGGACCATTGAAAGTCAGGCTAGGACCTGAAGAGATGACTTAGCGGTTGAGTGCACAGGCTATTCTTTCAAAGGACATGGGTTCCCAGCTATATAAAATTATCCCTGCAGGTCTGGGCAAGATGCTCCTATTCCTCCATCACTGGGAGTAACCTGGTTCTATTGCAAACACTAATGGCCCCTCAACATCATTCCTGTTGCAATGCAGGAAAAGAAATGTTTGGCTTGAGATATCAAAGGCTGCCAATTTTAACCAACCTGTGACTGTGAGAGCCTTAGGCTGTGAAAAGCATGACATGTTCATGGTCTATGAACTGGGAGATCATGGTCTACTCTTTCATGTAGGTAGATACAGTCATGAAGGTACCAAATTTACTCTCAGCTAACATTCAATTTTGTTTTGTTATTTCTGTTGGCAATCACTTGGTACCAGGTTCAATATTTATAAAATACTAAATCATTCATTGTGACACTGGGTAAATTGAGAGTGATGTTCACAGCCTTTAAGATACAAACAGCCTGTGTATATGAGAGGCTTTGATGATTTTACCACGATAATGAGTTTGTATATTGAATTTTAGGCTCACAAGTTAATGTCACCCTCTGTTGAAGTCACTTATTTTGAAGAACTTGGGTAACAGAGCTGTTTAGGTAACAGGGAAATTATGCCCCCCTGGGGTCCTCTGATACTTGAAAAGGCCTATTTCATCCAGGATTGCTCTCTCTTACCCCCACCCCAATACATTCTCTTAGGAAACTAGACAGAAGGTGACTCAGTCAGATGAAGGTGGAGCTCAGTTCCCTTAGAAGATGGGCTTCTTATGCTGGGTGAGACAATAAGTCTTTGTCACATGTGAGCTGAGCTGCGGAGATGGATGGTACAGGCAGGCATGGGAGTTGAAGTTGGTATTCCAATGTCTCTCAATTCCTGTGGCACTAAAATTCTGTGTCCCTCTAGGTTCACTGATCAACACTGATTAGCCTAGGCCAATGCCCTGCCAAGTTTTACTGTTCAAAGATGTCTTACAGAACAAAATTTCCCATTAAGCTTCCTGTACAGCACCTACAGACTGTCTAAAGAATTTGATGTGTGAACAGAATTCTCATGAATCAGATCTGGTGCATGACTGGAATTCAGCCAGCTACCATGTTGAACCATAATATGGTCCAAATTTTCCAGGTGTTTGATGGTGACTAACATGAGGCACAGGGCCTCAAAGGCAAAGGATGAGCTCAGAATGATCTAAGAGAATGAAGAGTAAGGACCTCATGCAAGCTTAAAACACACCCAGTTTTTACCACTGTCCTATAATGCCTTTTGTCAAACAGGTAAGTGCTATGAGAGATATTTTCTGAAATGCAGAAGGCTGGTTTATTTCTTCAAAAAAAATTTTTGTTTAGTTATTTTGATTATGTTTATCTCTACACAGCATGCATGTGTGGTGCCCACAAAATTCAGTCCACACTGGGTCCCATAGATCTGGATTTACAGATATTTATGAGCTTCCATGGGCATTCTAGAAAGTGAACTTGTATCTTCTACAAGAGCTCCCTGTGACCTAAAACATGGAGACACAGCTCCAGCACTCCTAGGCAGATGTTTTCAGAGGCAGATCTGACTGGGAGAAGGTAGAGAACAAGAGATTGATGAAACTATGTCTGGAAGAGATGGATGTGGTCTGTAGATCTAGAATAGGGGTTTCAATGATCTCCATATGACAGTATTGTTTCTTTCTTTCTTCCTTTCTTCCTTTCTTTCTTTCTATCTTTCTTTCTTTTTTGAGACATGGTTTCTCTGTGTATCTCTGGATGTCCTGGAAATCACTCTGTAGACCAGGCTGGCCTTGAACTCAGAAATCCACCTGCCTCTGCCTCCCAAGTGCTGGGATTAAAAGATTATTTCTCTGAAGATCACAAATTGGAATGGTGAGAGAAAGATGCAGAAGCTGTCTGAAATCAAGGACTCTCTGAGCAGAGAGAGCCCTTTGTTAGATGTAGGGTCTATTAAAGTGGAGGGTGGAGCAAAACAGTGTTGGTTTACTTTCCATATTAGTGATAGAGGCATATCAGAAAACATTATTTCCTGTCTAGAATGTGGAATTCTGCAGTAATTGTCCAGAGACTGATGTATTACTTCGGAAATCAAATCTTACTGTACATTTTTTTCTTCCTGAACAACATGTTCTCTTAAGCTCTGCATGACAGAGATTAACATCAGCTCCTCCCTGATCCACAGACAGCTGAGAAGGCCCCAGGGTAGAGACACTCAATATGTGACTGTAGACAGATTTAATCATGCTTCGTGTCTGCTTCTCATGCTCTGTGTGAGCCAGAGCAGAGAGACAGCCTTGTATCAGACTCAGGATTTATTGGAAGGGACACAACAAAGCCTTATCCTTTACATTCCAGAAGTGAGAGTGGCACACTAGATAACACATAATTTCATCTGTAGTAGGTATGATGAGGAATCCTGGAATTCTGCAGAAATTTGCAAAGACAGGAGTTTTTTCTGTATATTACTTCCTGTCTTAGTCAGGGTTTCTATTCCTGCACAATGTCATGACCAAGAAGCAAGTTGGGGAGGAAAGGGTTAATTTGGCTTACATTTCCATACTGCTGTTGATCACCAAAAGATTCAGGACTGAAACTCAAGCAGGTCAGGAAGCAGGAGCTGATGCAGAGGCCATGGAGGGATATTCTTTACTGGCTTGCTTCCCCTGGCTTGCTCAGCCTGCTCTCTTATAGAACCAAGACTACCAGCCCAGAGATGGTCCCACCCACAAGGGGCCTCTCCCCCATTGATCACTAATTGAAAAAAATGCCCCACACCTGGATCTCATGGAGGCATTTCCTCAACTAAAGCTCCTTTCTCTGTGATAACCCCAGCTGTGTCAAGTTGACACCAAACTAGCCAGTTCACTTCCCTTTGGGAAAATTTGTAGTTAGTGAATTTTACAATGTCTATATGTTAAAATGTGAACAGCACCTAACCTTGCCACAAGACATCTGTCTAGATGAGCAGCATTTGCTCTTATTTGCCTGAAGGAGAAACAGCCCTAGCCTTAATCCCTGATGACACTGAGATGTCAGGAGGATCTATGTCCTCTGCTCCTCCCCTTGGGAATCTTGCCTATTCTGTGCAGTGTCATGACTCCATCAGAAGAGTTATCTGGTAGACTGGGGCATGTGTGCACCTGTGCTCTACATGCCAAGTCAGAAGATGTGCAGTGACTGATAGAGACTACCTGTCTCACAGTGATGCACAGGCTGCTATCAGGAGCTAGGAGACTCAGAATGGTAATAAATGAATTGGATCTGTTAGCTCTAAGAAGTCATGTTCCAACCCTGCCCTGACTCTCCCTAAGTGACTTGAAGTTAAAAGTCTGGAACATTGATCTAGAGCTAGAATTTCCTAGTGTTCTCCCTTCTAATAAGACTTGATAGTTCCCTTAGACCTACCCCACATGAAGCACAAATACCTTTCTTAGGGCTAAATTTATGATGAGAAAAACCACACACTCTAGGCTTACTCTGGTTGTTTCACTGAGTTAAGTTGCCACATATCCTATTCTAGGCAGGATGAATTCAGAAGAAAAAGTTCTGATATAGCAGTTTGCCTACACTGGGTGTGTCCTGCATTAAATGCTCAAGCCAAATGTGGGCAAAACAAAATCTATCAGTGAGTAGGGAAGTCCAGGCATAATGATATTGGTTTACAAGTTTGAAACACTGCACTAGGCACACAAAAGTAAAAACAAATACATGGATGGTTTATATCTTAAGGCACATGGGTTTCTTTGGTTTCAACCTCAGCATATCAGATTTGCATGGAAAAATATGTGTTTTCATCATGGTGGCATTCTGAAACTTTATGGAATTCATTGCTGCACATTGTCTCTCTGGCACTGTGTGCAGGGGCCAACACATTGATTGATTGCTGGCTATTACAAACTGTGCAAGTTCAATCCTCTCTGCCACAGTTACCCTTTTGTATCAGGAAAAGTTTTCAATATGTTCTGGCATAATATAACAACTTGAACATCTTCCCCTTCAGTTTCATTGAGCAACAGTGATCAATAGTAAGTTGAGCATTAGGGGGAGAAGATCACTGAAAGTGAGGCTAGGACATGGGGAGATGACTTAGTGTTTGAAGGCACTGGCTATTCCTTCAAAGTATATGGGTTTCTAGCACATATCTAGCATGCCACCACTGCCTGTAATTACAGTCCTAGTAATCTTGGACCCTCTTCTGGGCTCTGCTGGCACTATATAGAGTTAACACAAAAGAACACATGCAGGCAATGCTGGCGAGGATGTAGAGAAAGAGGAATACCCCTCCATTGCTGGTGGGACTACAAGCTTGTAAAACCACTCTGGAAATAACTCTTCAGGAAATTGGGCATAGTTTTACCAGAAGATCCAGCAATACCTCTCCTGGGCATATACCCAGAAGATGTTCCAACTGGTAATAAGGACACATGCTCCACTATGTTCATAGCAGCCCTATTTATAATAGCCAGAAGCTGGAAAGAACCGAGATGTCCCATAACAGAGTAATGGATACATAAACTGTGGTACATTTACACAATGGAATACTACTCAGCTATTAAAAATGATGAATTTATGAAATTCTTGGGCAAATGGATATATCTAGAAAATATCATCTGTAGTGAGTTAACCCAATCACAAAAGAAGTCTCTAGATATGCACTCACTGATAAGTGGATATTAGACCAGAAATGTAGAATACACAAGATACAATTTGCAAAACACAAAAAAAAACCAAGAAGAAGAAAGAACAACGTGTGGATACTTCATTCCTCCTTACAACAGGGAACATAATACCCATGAAAGGAGTTACAGAGACAAAGTTTGGAGCTAAGATGAAAGAATGGACTATCCGAAGACTACCCCACCCAGGGAACCTCCCCATCATCAGCCACCAAACCCATACACTATTGCAGATGCCAACAAGATTTTTGCTGAAGAGACTGTGATATAACTGTCTCCTATGAGGCTATGCAGGACATGGATCTAAAGTCACTTCTCATGATGATGATGGAGAATTTTATAAGGAAATACTGGAAATCACAGGTAAACAGATAGAAGACTTTAAAGTGGAAACACAAATATCCCTTAAAGAGTTACAGGAAAAGACTACCAAAAGGAGATGGAATTGAACAAAACCATCCAGGATCTAAAATTGGAAGTAGAAACAATAAAGAAAACCCAAAGGGAGACAACTCTGAAGATAGAAACCCTAGGAAAGAAATCAGGAACAATAGATGCAAGCATCAGCAAAAGAATACAAGAAATGGAAGAGAGAATCTCTTTGTCTTATTAACAGTATCTTTTGCCTTACAGAAGATTTGCAATTTTATGATGTCCCATTTGTTGATTCTTGATCTTACAGTACAGGCCATTGCTGTTCTATTAAAGAAAAATTACTTAACTATTAGGATTTTTTTAGAAAAAAAAATGAATATACATAGATAATGTCATTTAGTTTGTTTTGTTTTTAGTAATGATTAAAATCTTGTCTCTTCTACCCCACCCGGGGATCCATCCCATAATCAGCCACGAAACCAGACACTATTGCATATGCCAGCAAGATAATGCTGAAAGAAGAGCAATCTTCCTTTCCAATTCGGATCCCCTTGATCTCCTTTTGTGGTCTAATTGCTCTGGCTAGGACTTCAAGTACTATATTTAATAGGTAGGAAGTGGGCAGCCTTGTCCAGTTCCTGATTTTACTGGGATTGCTTCCAGGTTCCCTCCATTTACTTTGATGTTGGCTACTGGTTTTCTGTAGATTGCTTTTATTATGTTTAGGTATGGGAAAATTCCTGATCTTTCCAAGACTTTTATAATGAAGGGGTGTTGAATTTTGTCAAATGCTTTCTCAGCGTATAATGAGATGATCATGTGGCTTTTTTGGTCTTTGATTTTAGATATGTAGTGGATTACATTGGAAGATTTCCATATATTAAACCATCCCTGCATCCCTGGAATAAAGTCTACTTGGTTATGATGGATAATCATTTTGATGTGTTCTTGGATTCGGTTTGTGAGGATTTTGAGTATTTTCACAACGATATTCATAAGGGAAATTGGTCTGAAGTTCTCTTCCTCTGTTGGATCTTTGTGTGGTTTAGGTATCAGAGTAATTGTGGCTTCATAGAATGAATTAGGTAGAGTACCTTCTGTTTATATTTTGTGGAATGCTTTGAGGAGAGTTGGAATTAGGTCTTCTTTGAAAGTCTGATAGAAATCTGCAGTAAACCCATCTGGTCCTGGGCTTTTTTTAGTTGGGAGACTATTAATGACAGCTTCTAATTCTTTAGGTGATATAGGA
>NW_018392114.1:22388-28928 GCF_900095145.1 Mus pahari | reverse complement strand
AAGAGAGAACCAACTCCTGCAAATTGTCTTCTGACTCCCATATGTATACTGTGGCATGTGTGCAAATGCATATGTGTGCATATACACAGTAAATAAACATTAAGTGTATTTAAAAATAAAAGTATTTAGTTCTTTGTCCAAAAAAAAAAAAAAGAATTCAAGATTTGCCCAATATTTTTCTTTTCTTTCAGGAACTTTTAGATTTAATATTTTCTTTGATCAATGTATCAATTTCTTTGATTGCTTTATTTTTTGTGAAATCATCTCTTCCATTGTTTATATCAGCTGATGAGGCATTGGTCTCATGTTTCTGTATAATTACTTAGATTTGCCATCTCCAGATTCCCTAAGTTTGTATTTTTCTTTTATTATGTAATTTTTATTTCTATATTCTGGTCCTTTCACCTGTTTATTATATTCTTATGGGTGACCTTTCAAATGTTATATTTGTTGATTTTAATGAATTCTATTATCCTCTTAACTGATAGAATATCACTGTCCAGTGCTTTAGCTCTATTGAAATATCAAGGTTTTGGGCCCTTAATCCTTCCCCCTACCTCCATCCGAAGATTGGCTCTTGGTTTTTTATTCTATCTGTGTAAGCTGTTGGGTGGAGTCATTCAGAGGAGAGCCAGGTTATGATTTTATCTGCAAGCACATGAGAATTTAACTATTAGTTGCAGTGATTATTGTTTGCCCATGGGATAAACCTCCAGTTGAGTTACTTATTGCATTCACATTCCCTCCCCTAAGTCTTTGCTTCATTCCTCATACCAGCATTTCTTCTAGGAAGGATAAATTTTGGGTCAAACATTAGACATTCAATTCTCTTCAGCTTATTTGCATCTTCAGAGTTTAGCACTGTTATCCTGTGTTTTATGGATACTATCCTCTTATTAGTGATTACATTCAATGCAAGTTGTTTTGGAGCTCTGTTACCTCAAACAGGATGAAATACTCAAAGTGCATTCAAACTGTACATTCAAAATTCTTGATGACTTTGTTTTCAGTACCTGGATAGTATTCCATTTTGTACATGAATTACACTTTCTTTATCCATTCTTCAGTTAAGGTCATCTAGGTTGTTTCCAGTTTGCTATGGTAATGTTTATCGTTATTGCTTTCTGTTTCTTCTTTTTGTTTCTGGACTTCATATCTCAGGGTTTGGGGTTCAGGTGTCTCCACTGTATTTTGCTTTTAGTTTGTTTTCTTTGTTCTGTTTTGGCCTACATTACCTCTGAGGCTTTGGTTGCCAATGTTCCTTGTGGGAGTTCATTTGAAAAATTGTTGGCCATATTTTGGGGCCCAGGCTCAATGAGACTTCTAGAAGATAGCATGGTAATTATCTGGGTCTGTGGTGGTGGCAAGGACTTCAGCAACCACTGTGATTTTTAGGATGGATTTCTGAGTCCTGATTATAGGGTTCATGAATTCATTCTTAATTCTTCAACAAAATTTTCATTGTATAAATATATTACAGTTTTCTTATCAATTCACTTCTTTTAAGGAATATCAGATTCAGACACTGGTCTGAAGTTCTCTGTCATTTTTGGGTCTTGTGTGGTTTAGGTATAAGTGTAATTATGGGTTCATAGAATGAATTGGATAGTGTTCCTCCTGTTTCTATTTTCTCAAATAATTTGAAGAATATTGGAACTAGGTCTTCTTTGAAGATCTCATAGAATTCTACACTAAACACATCTGGCCCTGGGACTTTGTTAGTTGGTGACTATTAATGACTGTTTCTATTTCTTTAGTGGTTATGGGACTGTTTAGATATTATATATGGTCCTGTTTCAACTTTGGCACCTGGTATGTGTCTAGAAAATTGCCCATTTCATACAGATTTTCTAGTTTTGTTTAGTATAAGCTTTTTTATTAGGACCTGACAATTTTTTGAATTTCCAGTATCTGTTGTTATGTCTCCCTTTTCATTTCCATTTTATTGATTTAGATACTATCTCTGTGCCCTCTGGTTAGTCAGTCTAAGGGTTTATCTATCTTGTTGGTTTTCTCAAAGAACCAGCTCCTGTTTTTGTTGATTTTTTTGTATAGTTCTTTCTGTTTCTAATTGGTTGATTTTAGCCCTGAGTTTGTTTATTTCCTGCCATCTATACCACTCCTGGGCATATACTGAGAAGATGCTCCAACCTAAAATAAGGACACATGCTTCACTGTGTCCCTAGCAGCCTTATTTATAATAGCTGGAAGCTGGAAAGAATCCAGATATCTGTTATCAGAGCAATGCATTCAGAAAATGTGATACTTTTACAGTAACAGAACACAATACAGCTATTAAAAATGATGAATTCATAAAATTCTTAGGCAAATGGATGGAACTAGAAAATATCATCTTGTGCGAGGTAACCCAATCACAATATGCAGTCACTGATAAATAGATATATGCCTAAAGCTCCAAAGACTCAATATAATTCACAGATCACATGAAGAAAAAGGAAGGCCAAAGTGTGGTTGATTTGGTCCTCTTAGAAAGGTGAACAAAATACTTGTTGGTCAAAAAATAGAGTCCTGAATCTTCTTGCAGGCCAAAGCCACTGGGAAAAGTAGATACTGGGACCCAAGGCTGCCACTGAGCAGGCTTTGATTTGTGAGAATTAGCAGGATCCTGATTCATGTTGGTAAAGTCACAGTCTAAGGTCCCTACAGAACTTGTGGAGTTGGGTTCCAACTCTTGGCTACCATAGGCATACCTATATATTTCTGAAGAGCTGAGAACTGGTAGGGATACTCTGGCGAACTCTAGCCCAGGGGCCAAAGGGACTAGGGTTGGAGGAGAGAGCTCTGCCAGGTTACCATGGGTATGAAAGTCCTTGGCTTAGTCATTTGGCAGTTTGGGTTGGTTTGGAGGAAGCTGTGGCTGGAGCTCAGAGAGGTTTCCCAGTGGGAGGTTAGATGCTAGGCTCATTAGGGCAAGACCTGCTCCATTGCTCTAGCACAGTGAGTACTCATGAGAAGAGGCTGTCCATGGTTTTAAAGTGTTGATTGAAGAATAGAAGAGAGAGGGAGAAAAGAACAGAAGTAGAGGTTTTCTATGATGATGGGAAGAGAGGTGTGAAGGGAAAACAGAGAGAGGGGGAGTGAGGGAACAATAGTAAGAGCAAGAGAATAAGAGGGTAATAGAGGAAAGAGGGGAAAAGCAGCTCCTTTTATAGTGGTCTGGGCTATACTGGCCATTGCCAGGCGATTGTGTGGAAGAGTCCAGACAGAACACTAGAAACTTGGGGCATTGTCTATATGAATTATGGCCACACACCTCTCTGCAGGGGTACTGTGGGAGGTTGTAGCTGTGACAGGAGCAAGGGACCCAGGAGGCATGGTTGAACACCTTCTCTCCCTTAGGGTCACCAGGATTTCAGGGCTGTGCTTGACTGGGGACTAGGCTGTCTGTGCACAGCCCACTGCTCCACAGATACTCACAGGTACAAATGTGGAGATAAAGTGCAGAGCAGAGAGTGATAGAAAGCCCATACAGAGACTGTTCCACCCAGTGATTCATCCCATATACAGTTACCAAACACAGAAAATATTGTGAATTCCAAGAAGTGTATGCCATCAGGAGCCTGATATAGCTTTCTCCTGAGAGGCCTTGCCAGTGCCTTACAAATGCAGAGGGGGAATATATATATATATATATATATATATATATATATATATATATATATATATATATATGAGAGAGAGAGAGAGAGAGAGAGAGAGAGAGAGAGAGAGAGAGAGAAGCTGCTTATTTATTTGAGTTAATTTTATATCTGGCCAGTACCTGACAAATACAAAAGTGGGGGCTTGCAGCTAAGCATTGGACTGAGTACAGGCTCCCCAATGGAGAAGACAAAGAAAGGACCAAAGGAGCTGCAGGATTTTGCACCTCCATAGGAGGAACAACAATATGAACTAACTAGAGCCCCAGAGCTTTCAGGGACTAAACCACCAACCAAAGAGTACACATGGTGTGACACTTGTAATAAAAACACATGTTCCAGTATGTCCATAGTATCCTTATTTATAATAGTCAGAAGCTGGGAATTATCCTGATGTCCCTCAACAGAAAAATGGGTACAGAAAACATTGTACATATACACAAATGGAGTACTACATGTTGATTAAAAACAATGACTTCAAGAAATTCTTAGGCAAATGGATGGAACTAGAAAATATCAACCTGAGTGTGATAACCCAGACACAAAAATACACACATGGTATACACTCACTAATAAGTGGATACTAGCCCAAAAGCTTACAATGCACATGATAAAAAGTATAGACCGTATAGAGTGTAGCAGGAAGGAAGACCAGGGGATGGAAGATTAAGTTTTGCACTGAGGGATGAATAGGAGGATTGTGGGAGTTGGAAAAAAATGGGGACAAGAGAGGGAGGAAGAAGGAGTAGCAAATAAGGGTGACAGTAACAGATACTGGAGGATGTATGAGAGGGGTACAGAGGGTCAGAAAATAGAACAAAAATAGGTAGTAGGGGATGAGGAACTGGGGATAGCCACTTTAGGGTTCTGAATACCATAGAAACATGAGGCTCCCAGTACCCAAGGGGATTGACTTTACCCACAATGCCAAAAGTTTTGGGAGATATAACCTGTGGAGATCACTTCCAGTGGATAGACGCACCCCCTGTTGAGGGATGGGGCCACCCACCCATCTTACATTTTTCAAACCCAGAAAAGTTCCTGTCTGAAGGAAAAACAGGGACAATTAATGGAACAGAGACTGATGGTAGGGCCAAATGGGAGAGCCCCAAATATTGATTCATCATGTCTGCAGACACCAAACCCAACACTACTGGTCTGGACAAGAGACATTTGCTGAAAGGAACCAAGTGTGATGGACCCCTGGGAGGTCTGCCTAGTAACTGAGAAATGCACATGTGGAAGCTTGGAGCCAACCATCAGAATGAAATCAGGGCACCTGGTGAGGGAGTTTGAGGAAGGACTAGAGGATGGAGGGGGGTTAGCAACCCCATTGGAGGAACAACATAGGGTGGCCTGACTTGCTAGTTATCCCAAAGTCTAGACCACCAATCAAGGAGTATACCTGGATGTATCCATGGCACTATATACATTTATAGAAGAGTGTGGCCTTGCTTGAGAGCAACAAGAGGGGAGGCCCTTGATCTCTGGGAGGTTTGATAGCCCCAGAGAAGGGGAATGATGGAGAAGTGGGGCTGGGTGGGTGGGTGGGGAAGCTCTTTCATACAGGCAAGGAGGTGGGAAAAGGGCAGATATGGGATGGGGGGTATGGTGGAGTGGGTAATGCTGAAGGGGAATATCATTTACGATATAAATGAGTCAAATGATTAATTAAACAACAAAAAAGATGACACGTAAGTTCTGGTATCATTGTACTGGAAACAAGTGTTATAACTGGGCCGAGACATCTGATTGGCTATTCCTGTCATTTTTAGACAACTTTTGGTAGCTTTTAAAAAGACTAGCTTTCGTAAGTGTTTTCACAAAATTCAGTTTGTCATTTATATTTCTTTATGTCCTTTTAACCAAAGGGTACTTCACTCTAAATTTTTTGTTTAGAAATTTGTTTATTTGGTTTATTAGTCTCTAGGATCTTGAGTTCATTATATATTTTGGAAATCATCACTCTGTCACATGTATAGCTGTAGCAGGAAATATCACAATTAATAGGAAATATTCTGCACTTTGCCTAGTACCAGCAGGCCACCTAGCACCAGTGGGGTGTTCTCATCTGGGGAG
Organism: Mus pahari; assembly: GCF_900095145.1. Classification (NCBI taxonomy): domain Eukaryota; kingdom Metazoa; phylum Chordata; class Mammalia; order Rodentia; family Muridae; genus Mus; species Mus pahari. The sequence goes on along the minus strand of NW_018392114.1, from coordinate 23,190 downwards.
ATACCCTGGCCCAGCTCCTGAAATCTCTCCACCCAGCTAGTTCCCACTGCTAAGTAACTACCATTCCAGCCCCAAACTACAAAACACCCATGGCCTTTGTGGTGCATACTTAGTAAATCCATTCTTTTCCACCATACCTTTCTCTCTAGAAACTAGTGAAACTGAGTAAGGAAAACACACACACACACACACACACACACACACACACACACACACAACTTAGTTTAGAAACAATGGTAACTTAATCGCTGGGCCAACAACTAGAATCCTAATCTTGTAAGCCATATTAAATTTAAATTTTCCAGTGGCGAATCCTGGCAGATCCACCATTGAAACCTGGAGACACTAGCAGGTGTATCTTATTCTTATGTTATCCCTGTCTAAAAGCCCATAACTCTTTCCTGCTTCCACTCTTCTTTCATCCAACCCAGAAGTCCTCTCTAATCGTACAGTGATTGGTTCCTTTATTCATTAGGAGGAAGGTTCACAAGAAATCACCTGAGTATTTGACTCATTCCTTATTCCAGAGAACCCATCCTGGGGCAAGAAATTATCTTCAAAATACAGGCATCACCAGGGTAATCCACAACATGTAGCTGGTAAAAATATATGCCAGTGAGTGTTTAGGTTTACTCATGTTTCTTCTTTTTTATGTTTTTTTATGAGATATTTTCTTTATTTACATTTCAAATACTACCCTGAAAATTCCCTATACTCTCCCCTCACCCCTGCTTCCCTACCCACCCACTCCCACGACTTGGCCCAGGCCTTCCCCTGTGCTGGGTCATATAAAGTTTGCAAG
>NW_018392114.1:19739-21913 GCF_900095145.1 Mus pahari | reverse complement strand
TATCAGTTAGTGCATATCTAGTGACTTCTTTTGTGAAGAGAGGGTCTGATAAAACACAGTCATTATTTTAAATATCTTGTGTTTGTTGAGGCTTGTTTAGTGATTGACTATATGGTCAACTTTTGAGAAAACTTATGAGGTGCTGAGAAAAAAGGTACATACTTTTATGCTTGGATAAAACATTCTATAGATTCTATTGATATTATTAGGTACTTTTGATTCATGATGTCTGTTAATTTCATTATTTCTCTTTAGCATTTTTCAGGAGGATATGTCAATAGATGAGAATGTGGTGTCAAAGCCTCCCATTACTAATATGTAAGGTTATATGTGCAAAGTAAATTTTAGCAATGTTTCTTTTACGGTTGTGAGTGCCCTTATGTTTGGGACATAGATATTCATAACTGAGATATACTCATGGCAGACAAATACTTTGACAGGTATGAAGTCTCCTTCCTTGTTTCTTGGAATTAACTTTTTGTTGAAAGTCTGTTTTACTAGGTAATAGAATGGATACCTCATCCTGCTTCTTGTGCCTTTTACTTGGAAAAAATATTCAGCCCCATTTACTCTGAAGCAATGTCTACTTTTTGCTACTGTTGTTACTTATATGTATCAGAAGGAAGGCTCCTGCTTTTACATCTGCTCTTTAAGCCTGTATCTTTTAGCTGGGGAAAAAAGTCCATTAATGTTCAAAGATATTAATGACCAGTGATTATCAATTTAGATGTGTGTGTATGTGTGTGTGTGTGTGTGTGTGTGTGTGCAAACACACATGTGCGTGTCTGCAGGCATGCATCCCTTGAGTTTTATTATATGAAATTTTTTATTTCCTATATTTTCTTGGATGTAGTTATCTTTGATGTGTTGGAAATTCACTTTGAGCATTTTCAGTACTGCTGGATTTGATAGATATTGTTTGAATTGGGATTTATTTTGAAGAATCTTGTTTTCTCCATGTATGATGATTGAGAATTTTTCTGGGTATAATAATCTAGTATAACATATGTGGATTATTAGACATTACAAGGAATTTATTCAGGCACTTCTAGAGTTTGGAATATCTGTTTAATACTTGTGTTTAATTCTGATAGATGTGCCTTTGTATGTGACCTGGCCTTTCCCACGTGTCTCTTTTAATATTTTTTACTTTGTTGTATAGGCTTTATGTTGTTATTTTTATGTTGTGGGAGGTTGTGTTTTCTTGTCCAACCTAATTGGTCTTGTAGAAAACAGTTTATTTAAGTATCTCTTTCTTTAGGTTGGAAAAGTTTTATTCTCTGATTTTGCTGAAAATATATTTTGGGTTTTGAAGCTAAGACACTTCTACTTCTATTCCTATTATTCATAAAATTACAATTTGTCATGTTGTACAACACACAAAACTTTTCACCCTAATTTTATCCTGCCTGCAAGAAAGTCAGGGACAGGAGATATTGCAGACTTAGGAAATAGTGAGTCAATAACCTTCCCAAATTGAAACCCATTCCCTGGTCAAGTAATAATACCTAACACTGTTAATAATATCCTGTTATGTTTGCAGACAGAAGTCTAGATTTGCTGTCCTGTGTGAGTCTCTGCACAGAAACTAAGTCAGACAGATGCAGAAAACCACATCCAAACAGTAGATGAAGCTTGAGGACCCTCATGGAAAAATAGGAGGAAAGACTGGTGTCCTCTGAGGGGGATAGGGACTCCATGGGAAGACCAATAGAGTGAAATAACTTGGAACATTGGAGCACTCAGAGACAGAACCACCAAACAAAGAAGATTCATGGTCTGGATCTTGGCTATGCTGCGTGATCTTAGTACATGTGCAGCTTAGTCTTCTTGTGGATCCTAGATAGTTGGAGTAAGTGATATCCCTAAATCTTTTGCCTGCTGTCATATATGTTCTTTTAACTGGGCTAACTTGGCTTGCCTCCATGGAAGAAGATGTATATAGACTCACACATTTAATATGCCAGGGTTGTTGGATACCAAGGGGAAGCAACTGATGCTCTGAGCAGAAGAAGTTGGCACGGGGAGAAGGATTGTGGAAAGAGTTTACCTGGAGGAAACACTGAGTAAAATGTAAAATGAATAAGTTAAAAGAAAGAAAGAAAGAAAGAAAGAAAGAAAGAAAGAAAGAAAGAAAGAAAGAAAGAAAGAAAGGAAGGAAGGAAGGAAGGAAG
>NW_018392114.1:0-19658 GCF_900095145.1 Mus pahari | reverse complement strand
ATCCAATGAAAAAAGGAAAAATTAGTGCTCTTAAACTCAGAAAGAAAGAAAGACACAAACAGAGAGAGAGAGAGAGAGAGAGAGAGAGAGAGAGAGAAAGAGAGAGAGAGAGAGAGAGAAGAAATAAAAAAAAGAAAGAAAGAAATAGAATAACGTTTCCCATTATATAGGTTGCCTTTTTGGACTTTTGACACTATCTCTTGCCTTTTAAAATATTTTGGTTTTATGAGGTTCAATTTATTAATTGCTGATCTGACTGACAGAACTATTCATATTCTGTTGGGAAGGTGTTTCCTATGCCATTATATTCACCCTTTTCTCCAGTTTATCTGCAATATGATTTATTGGATCATGTTTTATCTTGATGCATTCGATCCATGTGGACTTGATTTTCTTCACAGCAATAAATATGGATCTGTATTGATTCTTCAACATGCAGAGATCCAATTGGGCAGCACTACTTTCAAAGATAATTGCTTTTCTATATTGTATATTTATGGCTTCTTTGTCAGAAAGTCAAGTGTCCCAAGGTATATGGCTTTATATTTGTGTCTTCAATTCAATTTTATAAATCAATTTATCTTTGTCCTCACCAGTACCATGTAATTTTTTATTATAGCTGTATAGTATAGCTTGATAACAGAATGGTGATACCTCTAATAGTTGTTTTATTGTACTGTATTGTTGTAGCTGTAATGATTTATTTGTGTTGAAATATTACACTGAGAATTTCTCTTTTAAGGTGTTTAATAAATTGTGCAGAAAATTTGATGAGAATTGAATTCAATCTGTAGATTGCTTTTAGGAGGATGAAAATTATTTCTGTTAAACTTGCCAAACCATGACAGGGTGATCATTCCATATTCTGATGTCATTAACTTTCTTTCTTCAGTGACTTGACGATCTTGTCACACTGGACTTACACTTCCTTGGTTACAGTTACAACCAGATATTTTTAAATATTTTGTAGCTACTCTGTATGGTGATGTTTCATTGATTTCTTTTATACTCCATTAATCATTTGTATAAAGGAGGGCTAATAATAATTTTAAGATACCTTTTTATCAGTATACTACACTGAAAATGTCAGATGTGGTAGTTATGTAGTTGGAATTTTGCTTTTGCTCGTTTATATTATTGTATCATCTGCAAGTTGTTGTACTTTGACTATTTTTTGTTGTTGTTAAATTTGTATCCTTTTTGTCTTGTTGCTCCAGCTAAAATATTAAGTTCTATAGTGAGTTAGGATCTTTTTGCATTTTGCATTTTCTTTGATAGTTGTGCCCGTGTTCTCTATGGAATCTTCTGCACCTGAGGTTCTCTCTTGAATCTCTTGTATTCTGTTGCTGATGCTCACATCTATGGTTCCTGATTTCTTTCCTAGGATTTCTAACTCCAGAGTTGTCTCACTTTGCGTTTTCTTTATTGTTTCTACTTCCCTTTTTAGGTCTTGGATCGTTTTGTTCAATTCCATCACCTGTTTGGTTGTGTTTTCCTGTAATTCTTTAAGGACTTCTACATCTTCAGCAGTGTTTTCCTGTATTTCTATAAGTGAGTTATTAATGCCCTTCTTAAAAATCTTCTACCAGCATCCTGAGATATGATTTTAAATCCGAGTCTTGCTTTTCTGGTTTGTTGGGGTATCCAGGACTGGCTGAGGTGGGAGTGCTGGGTTCTGATGATGGTTAGTGGTCTTGGTTTTTGTTAGTAAGATTCTTACATTTGCCTTTCGACACCTGGTAATCTCTGGCATTAGTTGTTATAGTTGTCTCTGACTGGAGCTTGTTCCTCCTGTGATTCTGTTAGCCTCTCTCAGCAGTCCTGGGTGTCCAGCTCTCTCCTGAGTCTCAGTGGTCAGAGTACTCTCTGCAGGCAAGCTCTCCTCTTACAGGGAAGGTGCACAGAGGTCTGGCATTCAGACCTGCCTCCTGACTGAAGATGAAGGTCTGAAACTGGGCCTGTCAGAGAAGATGTGTTGCCTCTGCAGTCTGCATGCTCACCTGCACAGACTTGTCTGGGAGGGAACCAGGACAAAAGATGACTCTCTCATCTGTTCTGGCAGACATATCCCTCCCAGCTAGCCACCTCTCCTCTGGAGGGGAAATGTGCCTGGATGTCTGGAGCCCAAAATAGGGTCTGTCCCAGAAGCTGTGTTGCTTCTGCAGACCTCTCGCTCACCTTCGGCAGTCCACAAGCTGACCTGTGCAGACTGGTCTCCTAGGAACCCAGGACACTAGATGGCTCCCTCACCTGCTCCAGCAGTCAGAGCCCTACCAGGCAGACAACTCTCCTCTGGCAGGGAAGGTGCTCAGGCTCCTAAACTGGGTCTGTCCCAGAAGCTGTGTTGCTTCTGCAGTTCAAACTCTCACCTGCCCAGGGTGCAAAGTCTCCCTCACCTGCTCAGGCAGTCAGAGCCCTCCCAGGCAGACACCTCTCCTCTGGTGGGGAAGGTGACTGGATATCTGGAGCCCAAAAAGAGTTCTGTCCCAGAAGCTGTGTTCTTTCTGCCTGTCCCAGAAGCTGTGTCAATTCTGCAGTCCTCACTCTCACCTGTGCAGACTGGTTTCTGAGGGACCTGGGGCACAAGATCCTTAAACTATTCGACAAAATAGACAAAAAATGTACTCTACCCAATTCATTCTATAAAGCCACAATTACTCTGATATATAAGTCATACAAAGATCCAACAAAGAAAGAAAACTTCAGACCAATGAATATCGATGCAAAAATACTCAATATAATCCTTGCAAACAGAATCCAAAAACACATCAAAACAATCATCCATCATGACCAATTGGGCTTCATCCCAGGGATGCAGAGACGGTTTAATATACGGAAATCCATCAACATAATCCACTGTGTGAACAAACCCAAAGTCAAAAACCACATGATAATCTCGTTAATGCTGAGGAAACATTTTAAAAATTCTAACATGCCTTCATGATAAAAATCTTGGAAAGATCAGGAATTCAAGGNCCATACCTAAACATAATAAACACAATCTACAACAAACCAGTGGCCAACATCAAAGTAAATGGAGAGAAACTCAAAGCAATCTCACTAAACTCAGGGACTAGACAAGGCTGCCCACTTTCTCCCTACCTATTCAATATAGTACTTGAAGTCCTAGCCAGAGCAATTAGACAAAAAAAAGGAGATCAAAAGGATACAAATTGGAAAGGAAGACGTCAAAATATCACTATTTGAAGATGATATGATAGTATATATAAGTGCCCCTAAAAATTCCGCCAGAGAAGTCCTACACCTGATTAACAGATTCAGTGCAATAGCTGGATGTAAAATTAACTCAAACAAATCTGTGGCCTTCCTATACACAAAGGATAAACAGGCTGAGAAAGAAATTAGGGAAACAACACCCTTCACAATAGTCACAAAAAATAAAAAATACCTTGGTGTGACTCTAAGAAAGTGAAAGATCTGTATGACAAGAACTTCAAGTCTCTGAAGAAAGAAATTGAAGAAGATCTGAGAAGATGGAAAGAACTCCCATGCTCATGGATTGGCTGGAACAACATAGTGAAAATGGCGATCTTCCCAAAAGCAATCTACAGATTCAATGCAATCCCCATTAAAATCCCAACTCATTTTTTCACTAAGTTAGAAAGGGCAATTTGCAAATTCATCTGGAATAATAAAAAACCTAGAATAGCAAAAACCATTCTCAACAATAAAGAAACCTCAGGTGGAATCACAATGCTTAAACTTAAGCTGTACTACAGAGCAATTGTGATGAAAACTGCATGGTACTGGTACAGTGACAGAAAGGTAGATCAATGGAATAGAATTGAAGACCCAGAAATGAACCCACACACCTATGGTCACTTAATCTTTGAAAAGGGAGCTAAAACCATCCAATGGGAAAATGACAGCATTTCCAACAATTGGTGCTGGCACAACTGGCGATTATCATGTAGAAGAATGAGAATAGATCCATTCTTATCTCCTTGTACAAAGCTCAAGTCTAAGTGGATCAAAGACCTCCATTTAAAACCAGAGACACTGAAACTTGTAGAGGAGATATGGGCACAGGGGGAAAATTCCTAAACAGAACAGCAATGGCTTATACTGTAAGATCAAGAATCAAGAAATGGGGTCTCATAAAATTGCAAAGCTTCTGTAAGCCAAAAGCACTGTCAATAAGACAAAAAGTCCACAGATTGGAAAAGAAATTTTACCAATCCTAAATCTGATAGGGGAATAATATCCAATATATACAAATAGCTCAAGAAGGTGGACTCCAGAAATTCAAGTAACTCCATTAAAAATGTGGTACAGATAAAAACAAAGAATTCTCAATTGAGGAATACCAAATGGTTAAGAAGTACCTGAAAAAATGTTCAGCGTCCTTAATCATCAGGGAAATGCACATCAAAACAACATTGACATTCCACCTCACATAATTCAAAATGGCTAAGATCAAAAATTCAGGTGACAGCAGATGCTGGTGAGGATGTGGAGAAAGAGGAACACTCCTCCATTGTTGGTGGGATTGAAAGCTTGTACAACCACTCTGGAAATCAGCCTGGCGGTTCCTCATAAAACTACATAGTACCCCTGGAAGATCCAGCAATACCTCTCATGGGCATATACCCAGAAGATGTTCCAACTGGTAATAAGGGCAAATGCTCCACTATGTTCATAGCAGCCTTATTTATAATAGCCAGATGCTGGAAAGTATCCAGATGTCTTTCAACAGAGGAATGGATACAGAAAATGTGGTACGTTTACACAATGGAATACTACTCAGCTACTAAAAATAATGAATTTATGAAATTCTTGGGCAAATGGATATATCTGGAGGATATCATCCTTAGTGATGTAACCCAATCACAAAAGAAGTCACTAGATATGCAGTCACTGGTGAGTGGATATTAGCCCAGAAACATAGAATACTCAAGGTACAATTTCCAAAACACAAGAAACCAAGAAGAAGGAAGACCATTGTGTAAATACTTCATTCCTCCTTAGAACAGGGAAGAAAATACCCATGAAAGGAGATAAAGTAACAAAGTTTGGAGCTAAGATGAAAGGATAGTCTATGCAGAGACTACCCCACCTGCAGATCCATCCCATAATTAGCCACCAAACCCAAACACTATTGCATATGCCAGCAAGATTTTGCTGAAGGGCACCTGTTATAGCTGTCTTGTTTGAGGCTATGCCAGTGCCTGATAAATACAGAACTGAATGCTCACAGTCATCTATAGGATGGAACACAGGGCCCACAATGGAGGAGCTAGAGAAAGTACCCAAGGAGCTGAAGGGGTCTGCAACCCTATAGGTGGAACAGCAGTATGTACTAACCAGTACACACAGAGCTTGTGTCTCTAGCTGTATATGTAGCAGAAGATGGCCTAGTCGGCCATCATTAGGAAGAGAGGCCCTTAGGTCTTGCAAACTTTATATGCCCCAGTACAGGGGAATGCCAGGGCCAAGAAGATGGAGGGGATGGGTAGGGGAACAGGGTGGGTTGAGGGTATAGGGGACTTTTGGGATAGCATTTGAAATGTAAATAAAGAAAATATCTAATAACAAAAAATAAAGAAGAAAAAGAAGTCAGTGGCTGCTTCAACAGTTTTTCTTCTCTCAGCATAATTCACTGTTGTACATGTTATGTTAGCTTTAGGATTTTTGTCAAATATGGAAAAATACACTGTCACTTATTTCTCTTAAAAAATTCTATAGTGATACACATTGAATGAATATGCTTGTCTTATGCATAATTTTGATGGAAATCCTTGAGTTTCTTTCCCTTTAATTGATTTTGGCTATTGGTTTCTTGTATATTGACCTTACATAAATTAGGTATGTACATTTTATCCCTAATATCTCCAGGAACTTTATGATCATGTGTATTTGATTTTTGTACAATGATTTTCAGCATCTAATGTGATTGCCATTTTTTTTTCAGTTTGCTTATATAGTGAATTACACTGACACATTTTTTTCAACCTGTATTACTGGAATGAGGAAATGTAATTGATTATGGTAGATAATCTTATCGATATATTCCTAGATTTAATTTGTCAGTTTTTTATTGACTATTTTGTGTTAATGTTCAAGAGGAAAATTGATGTGAAATCCCACATTTCACCCCTGAGTCTATGTTGTTTATATATCAGGACAACTATGCCTTCATAAAATTAATTTGGCAATTTTTCTTTGGTTTATATTTTATGAACTCATTTGTGAGTTATGATGGAGTTTCTTTGAAAGTCTAGTAGAATTATGTGATAAAACAATATGCCCCAGGCTTTTCTTGAATATATAACTTTTAATGACTGCTTCCATTTTCTTATGAGTTATAGGTACATGAAATGGTTTATCTTATGTTGATTTAAATTGATAAGTGTTCATGTGTAAGTTTGGGTTTTACAGTTGTGAACAGATACCAAGACCAAGGCAACTCATTTTATAAAAAATATTTAATTGGTACTGGATTATAGTTTAAGGAGTTCAGTCCATTATCATCAATGGAGGACCATGGAAGTATTTAGGCAAGCAGTGGTGAGAGCTCTCCATATTCATCTGAAGTTTGCTAGCAGGATACTGGATTCCAGGTAGTTAGTACTAGGATATTAAAGCCCAAATTTATATTGACAGATATACTCCAACATGTCCATGCCTCCTAATACCACTCTCTGGGCCAAGCATATTCAATCAATCACATACCACTCACTTGCCCCCATGAGTTTTTTCAAACATATGAGTCTATAGGGGCCACACCTAAACATAGGATAATACAAAATACATTCAGTCTTTCTTCAAAAGTCACCATAGTCTATAGTAGTTTCAACAATGCTAAAAGTACAATGTTCAAAGTCTTCTCAGATTCACTNTAATACCCAAATCAAGACATGAAACCAGCTGGAAAAACTCCAAACTCTGCACCTATATGTCTGGTGTCAAATTAGACTTTCATTCTCCAACTCCTTTTTCATCTTAGTTGAGTTCAACAAAATTGTTTCTTCTGGGATGGTTCCACACTATTACTAGCTTTCTTGAGCAGATAGCCCATGTCTCTGGCATCTCTAACGTCTTGCAGTGTGCAATGCAACAGCAAAGTTCGAGGTCCTTATTTCAACATCTGGTATACACACTGGATCTTTTGGGCTCCAAAAAAGAGCTGTCATCCTTTCTCCAGCTCAGTCCTCGGTAATCCCTTAAGCTTAGGTTCAATCACTCCACTCCTCCTGCGTTTCTGTTGATCACCCATGGATACTGGCATCTACAATATGCTGTGGCATTCTGCTGCAACTAGGATTTACCAGTAGCCTCTCATAGGCTCTCAACATGGTGCCAATCCTCAGCTTCTTTGGATTACCCCTTCAGTCCTGGAACATCAACTGCAAATTAGGCTGAACCTTCACCAATAACCTTCATTGCTTTTTCATAGTACCTCTCCTCAGATCCTCTTCATGGCTCCTTCATGACTTCAAAACAAGTACCGCCTGGTTGACTCTTACACAATACCGTATACAGATGCAGCGCGAGGTACAGCTTTGGCTTTTTCTGGAACACAGCTTGTTTATGCTCTCAGATAATAGCACTCATATTTCACCTCAGTGATGCTGATCTCTTCTAAAACAACTACTAATTTCTTAGCTCCAGTTAACCAGCATTGATTGTCCCATCAGTCTCCTTCTTCTCTTGACTATAAACTGGTGCAAAATGAGCAAAGCTGCTGAGTTCTGCTTCTTCCTGTGGCCAGAACATGGCTCTCTTGTTATATTACATTATCTTTAGCTTTCTTTTTTCAAATTCCTTCAATATATTAACTGAGATGTCCTGGAATTTCAGGCCTGGCCTACACCATTCATGTCATTCTCAGAAAACAAATTTTCATATTCTTACTTGGATAGTCCATTAATCCTCACTTAAAGCATACCACTGCTTTCCAAATCCAACGTCCAAAAAATCCACATTCATCCAGACAAAAGTATGTTCAGGGCTATCACAGCAATACCCCAGTACCTGCTAACAACTTCTGCCTTAGTTAGGGTTTTACTGTTGTGGATAGACACTAAAATCAAGGCAACTTTTTTTTTTTTGACTAATAATTTTATTTACTTATATTTTAAATGATATGCCTCTTCCAGTGCATCACTCCACCTCCACCCTCATCCATCTCTCCTTTAACCGTCCTCTTTGCCTCTATGGAGGTGCACTTCTGCCCACTTGCTTACTACTGCCTCAATCCTCAAGCATCACACTATTCTGGGGCTTCAAACATCCCAGGACCCAGGGCTTCCTTTCACTTTGATATCAGGTAAGTGCATCCTATACTACTATGTATCTGNAGCCATGTATCCCNCCATGTAAACTCTTTGNTTGGTTGATTACACTCTATGAGCACTGGGTGAAACAATTTATTGATATTGGTCTTCCTATGGTGTTGCAATTCCCTTAAACTCCTAAAGTCTTTTCCCTAGCACTTCCATTGGTGCCAAAAGGTTCAGTCTCTTGGTTGGCTGTCAATGTGTGCTTCTGTATTGATCAATTACTGGTAGAATCTCTAAGGGAACAACCATACCAGGCTTCTGGCAGCAAGTAGTTCAAAACATCAGCAATAGAGTCTGGGTCTGGCGCAAGTAGAAGGACTGGATCCCTAGGTGGGGCAGTCACGGAATGCCATTTCCTGCATTCTCTCTTCCAATTTTTGTCCCTGTCTATCTTTGTACAAGAATATTTCTGGGCCAATATTTTTAAGATGGTGATATGATAGGATGCATGGGATTATTCAACAATCTTGTATCTGTGTGTTGATGCTTGTTTTGTGACCAAGTATATGTTCAATATTGGAGACAGTACCATGAGGTGCTAAGAAGTAGGTGTATTCTTTTGTTTTAGGAAGAACAACAATATTAACAAAAGAGACTTCCCTGTGCTCTCATGGACTAAACAACCCACTAAAGAATACTAATGGAGGAACCCATGGCTCCAACTGCATATGTAGCAGATGATGGCCTTGCCTGGCTTCAATGAGAAGGGTGGGAGGTCCTTGGTCCTGTGAAAGCTTGATTCCCCAGCAGAGGAGAATGCAAGGCAGTGAGANAAGAGTGGGTGTGTGGTTGGGGAAGCACCCTTATAGAAGAAGAAGGAGGGTGGTATAGAGAATTTTTAGAGATGATACCAGGAAAAGGAATGACATTGGAAATATAAATAAATAAAATAACCCATAAAATATTTAAAAAAATAAGGTAAGTGGGTGGCCTCATCCCTCACCTGGGAGCCATGTCTATCTACTGGAGGAGGTCTTTACAGGTTCTGTCTCTGCTTTGTTGTGTATTTCACCTAAAGTCATCTGTGTTTGGTCCTAGAACTTTTTTCTATGGTGTTTGGGTCTTTCTAGTGCTTACCCCAACATCCCCATCCACCATTACTATATATTTTTATTGAATTTCCTACCCCTTTGGACTTCTCTCCAGTCTCTACCAATACCTGACTGTGTACTCCTTTTCTTACCTTTTGCTTCTCTTTACATTCCTAGTTCCCCCGTTCTCTTCCTCCTGTGATTATTTTGTAACCATGTCTAAGTAGCATTGCAGCATCCTCCATTTGTTCTTCCTTCTTAACTTCCATATAGTTAGTGGATTTGAACGTGGGCATTCGAAGCATTTGTGCCAATATCTATATAATATAAAATACCTTGGAATGACTAACCAAGCAACTGAAAGATCAGTGTGACAAGAACTTCAAGTCTTCAAAGAAAGAAATCTAAAAAGACATCAGAAGATTCAAAAATGCCCCATGTTCATGACTTGGCAGGATTAACACAGTAAAAATGGGTATCTTACCAAAAGAAATCTACAGATTCAATGTAGAAGAATTGGAATTGATCTATTCATAATCTCCTTGTATAAAGCTTAAGTCCTAGTGGATCAAAAACCTCAACAACAACAAAAAACAAAAAGAAAACAGAACAAAACAAAACCACTCATGCTCTAAAATAAAAAATTTGCAAAAGAGACCTCATAAGGCAAAAGACACTGTCAATAATTAAAAATGACAATCTTTACAAACCCTACATCATTACAGGTTTACTACCCAAAATATACAAAGAACAGAAGAATTTTAACTGTAGAGAAACAACCCAATTTAAAAATGGGGTAAAGGGATAAACAAAAATTCTCAACTGAGGAATCTCAAAAGGCTGAGAAACACATAAGAAATTGTACAATTCTTTGTCATTGGGGAACTTTGGATTCCCTTGCATTTGGAACATAGATATTGAGAATGAAGGAGCCACTTTGAAATTATTACATTTGATGAGGTGAAATGTCTTTCCCATCTCCTGTGATTAATTTTGTTTAAAAAACTATTTGGTTAGGAATCATGAATGCTACCCAAACTTGTTTCTTGCATCCATTTGCATGCAAAATTCTTTTCAGAACTGTACTCAGAGGTAATTACTATCGTTAATGTTGAGGTGTGTTTCCTGTATGCACTGTAATGATTGATCTAATTTTCATGTTAATATTCTTAGCTTTTGTTATAACTTGAGAACGGAGACTGTTCAAGTTGAGATGAATGAATGCACAATAGCGTTTAATTCTTGTTACATTGATGTTTGTTGATGTTGTTGTTGCTCATGTTGTTGTTGTTGGAGGTGGTGGTGGTGTGTGTACATCTCAATGCTTTTGGTTTAACTAGTGTGAAATTCTTTATTTCCCCTGTTTTCTTGGTTGTTGTTAACTTCCATGATTTGGTGTTTTCTTATTCATGTCCTGTATAGAGGTGAAATCGTGGATACATATTGTTTTAGTTTTGTTTTGGCTTGTAATGTCTTGATTTCTCAACCTATTTTGATGTAAAGTATTGCTGAGAGAAGGAGTAATGGCTGGCATCTATCACCTTCTTCATATCACAAGGCATTTTTTCCAAGTCCTTTTGTATTTTAGATTCTCTCTTGTGAAGTCCTGAGTAATTTTCAGAGGTCTAATTACATATGTTGTGTGACCATTTTTCTCTGTAGCTTTTAATATGTTTTCTTCTTTCTGTACATTTTTGGTTTGATTTAGCTGATGAGGCTTTGGTCTTGTGTTTCTGTACATTTACTTAGGTTTGCCATCTCTAGATTCCCTAAGTTTGTGTTTTCTTTATATTTTCTATTTCTACTATCAGGTCTCTTCACCTGTTTATTATATTCTTATGGGTGACTTCTTAAACGTTTTAATCATTTATTTTTAATGACCTCAATTATCCTCCTAATGTTAGATTTAAGGGCACTTTCTTGTGCTTTAGATCTATTGAAATATCCAGGGCTTGGACCCTCAATTCTACCCCAAACTCCATCCTCTGTGGGTTTCTGGATCTGTTGTGTTAGATAACAGTGTCATTAATTGGGTCTGTGGTCCTTGCATGGCCTCCAGCAAATACTGTGATTTTTAGGATATAATACTGAATCCTGATTATAGGGTGGAGACATAGAAAAACAGTGTGGCAAAGTCACTTTCCAAGAGTGGAAAGTCAGTGAGGAAAGTTTGTAACTTGAATGTGTTGTCTTGTATCCTTGACTTTGTATTTATAAAATGGAGACAAAATTTTCATTGTATCAATATATTACAGTTTTCTTCTACATTCACTTTTTACGAATATCAGTTTAGGAACTGATTCCTAGCTTTGTAAATAGAAATATTGTGGCAGTGAACGTAGATAAGTAAGTAATCCTATGTTGGATGAAATAAACTTTGACCTTGTGCTCAGAAATGATATTGTTCCTCATACTGCTGTATTTATGAACTTATACTAAAATTTCCATAGTACCTTTTTAGTCATTAAATATATCAGACATGGATAAATATTCTAATATTGCAACAAACTGTACTCATTGTGTTCTCATTTCTGTCTATAAAGTATTCATTTCTACTGTGAAAAAATGGAATATCAAGTTGTATTTATTTAGTTTTTTTCTTAACTGTTACTAATGTTGAATGTTGCATAGAAATATCTGTTATCGTTTGTTTGTTCATTTTATAACTGTCCTTTCACTCAATTATAGTAATTATCGATGAGTAATTTGTGTCAGAAAAATTTGGTTTGGCCAATTCCTTACATATTCTAGATATGAAGCACTCTGTGACATAGACTTTGAAATTATTTTTTCTCATTCCATAGGATGGTTAGTCACTTTGGGAAGTCACTTTCCTCTGCTGTAAATAAACTAATTTCATGTAGTCTTATTTGTTGATATTTTGAAGATCATTCACTACTTGCAAAATCTTTTTTAGAGAATTTGTATCTGAAACTTCAAGTATATTCCCTATGTTTTCTAAAGGAAATTTCAATGTATCAGACATTAAGTGAAAAACTACTCTGATTTGCATTTGTCTATGTGCTAACTGAAAAATACACTGGTAAATTCATGCAAGCAGATCAATAATTTTGTCAGTCATATATGAACAAAAGTGTTGTCACCAGGATATGTTTTTGATTTCTTCAAAATGTGGAAAATATACCTGTTCATGGGATTTTTTGAGAAAGGGTCTCTCACAGAAACTTGGGTTAAATAGAAATTCCTTAACATACCCAAGTTAGCCATCAATTGGAAAAATGGGCAGGAAGAAATGAAGTTTTTAAGTGAGGTTTGAGTAGACTGTGAGAAATTCCTGGAAAAATGATGTTGGGTCCCCACATGAAACTTGTATTGAGGTGAGACATCTTGACAGTCACTAAGAATCAGTGATCAGATCTTTTATGAAAGACAAGAAGAAAATGTAAAGGATACACTACTTCCTGACTGGTAATTGATAGACATAATGGTATTTTTTAGGCAATGTGATTGAAGTGATGGCATAAATTCTCTACTTGAATCAAAATAAAATCTCTTATATGTATGTGTCCATAAAAACCTTATGTGGGTATATGTACAAGTCCCCAGTTGCTCCTTACATGATTAAATGGGTTCTTTGAATGGAACACAATTTTTCAGACTTTCACAGTCAAGACCAAACCTAATGAAACATCCCTGAATATGCAATTACATCTTTTTACAGGTTCTATGTTTTTCTGCCCTATTCCTAGGAAACTGAAAAACATTGAACTAAAAATAATTGAAAGAACAATTTACAGAACAGGTACCTTAGTCAGGTATTATTTACTTGTCAGTGCTATGATTCTAGAATACAACTAAAGCAAGATTGTTAACATATATTGTATAAACACAGAAAATCATTGAGAAAAAGGAATGAAGATTTTGAGTATTGCACAGTGTTTCTGCCATATCTTTTATAAATATGACATAAATTAATGTCATTACAAGGTAAATTAATCTACATCAGCTTTGTTTGGATGATTCCACTAAATGAAAAGCTGCTTCTGTCTTAATAGAGGAAGATGTGGTTAATCATATTGCAACTATATATGCCAAGACACATTGATATGCATAGAAAGTCTCTTCACTTCTGAGGACAAGAAGATGTGTGGCCAATGGAGGAGAGGAGCTTAGAGGGAGGAACTGAGAATCGAGGAGGGAAGCTGTAATCAGGATGTGAAAGTTTTATAATTTAAACAATACAATATAATACCAAAAAAGAAAGATACAACAATATCATGGCTTTAAGTATATATTTCCAAATCAGTGTTTTAATGACTTACATGAAATGGCCTTTTTAACAAAACAAAGAAATGGTAAATATATATATATATATATATATATATATATATATATATTCACTACTTTTAGTGAGCTGGAGAGCTATTCCTGTGCTTATGAGAAGAGTAGAGATTTTCTTATCACTCACTGAATATAGCACTCTGAAAAGAAGAACCTGTACCATACATGTTCAGCACAGTAAGGATGATGCTGTCGGTGTGGACAAAGTTGAGTAGCATGTGATGATGTGGTTATATGACCTCTGGCCCTGCAATTTCTTTATTATGCATTAAGTGTGAGCCATGGAGATTTTCCAATAATTTCCTTCATTTCCCACCAAGTATGGAAAGCAAGAGGGCTGTCCAGAGGTAATCAGAGCAAGAAAGCTATCTTTTTCTAGTCTTTCCTTGGCTGCAACATTTGGAAGAACATGGCCAGCAACTCTTTTTACAAATATAAGAGAGCTGGTCGTGGCTTGGCATATTTTGTATCAGATAGCCCCTAGGACATTAGAGCAGAGTGTTGGCTCTGCCCCCTGATAGTTGAAGCATTCAATGAGGTACCTGGGACACAGCTGTCGAGCTCTCCTTGGTGGTATGGGTGTGGATCAGCTACTATGCAGGTATAGATATATCCAGAACCTTGAGTTTGCCCTCTCATATATTTATTTTATAATATGCTGGAGTATATGAAATGCCCAGAGCTGCAGATCCAGAGCTTCAGGATGTCCATGATACAGGGCAATAACATGATATAGCAGAGCAGTCAGGGTAAATATTTTGTATAAATAGTGTTTTACAAGCCATAGGACTCTACATAAAAGAATCAGTTAAAAATGTATAAGTAAAGAAATAAGGACAATAGAGTATATAGTGGAACATATTGACAGAATATTATAGAAAATGATTCTTCTTCTTTCTTTTTCATTTTTTGGGGAAATTTGCAAAGGCAAGTGTAGTACAAAAAGACAGAGAGATGAGTGGAATTGGGGTGCTATTGTTAAATTTAGGATGAATAAATAATAAATTTTTAAAAAAGGGAATTTAACAACAGAGAAAACATGAAGTATCTTAACCTTTTCACAAGTCTATATGTTGGTGGCTTTGCAACAGTTTTAAAATTTTCAAATGGTGTTTGAAACATGTAAAGAAATCTACAACTTTTACCATAACTGTAAGTGCTTTGGCAACAGAATTCTACCCCATTTTAAATATTATACTTTAAGAGAAATACATTCATCTTACAACTGATAGTTTTGCCCAGGTCTATACTGTGGAGTATTATAGAAAATATTCAACTCCTCAGATGACAGATTCTGAATTTTCAAAAGAATAAAGGTTTACAGAATACAGATGACATTGGATATAGGGTAGACATAATCTTCCTAACTGTACTGGCTGGTTTTATGTCAATTTGATACAAATTGCAGTTATTGCAGAGAAAGTAGCTTCAGTTGAGTTGCCTTCATAGAATCAAACTTTAAGGCATTTTCTCAATTAGTGATAAAGGTGGGAGGGCCCATTGTGGGTGGTGCTATCCCTGGGATGGTAGTCTTGGGTTCTATAAGAAAGTAAGCTGACAAAGTCATGGGAAGCAAGTCAGAAAGTAACATCACTCCATAGCCTCTACATCAGCTCCTTCTTCCTGATATTTTTGATTTCAAGTTCTGACTTCCTTTGGTGATGAACAACACTGTGAAAGTGTAAGCTGAATAATCCTTTTCCTCCCAAACTTGTTTCTTGTTCATGATGTTTTGTGCAAGATTAGAAATGCAGATTAAGGCACAAACTAAATCATTTTCATTGTGGAGAGTAATCTTTATTACAAGGAATGTTTTAACTTGAAACATTACAGTACATGTAGTAACTCCTTTATACTCAGAGTTAAACAACTCACAAGAGTCTCGAAGTTCCTAAAGGTAATAAAAATAAAACCTAATATATTTTGTAGTCACAAAAACAGTAATATCTTTCAGGGAAATAGGAGACTTATAAGGTGCATTGTGTTGTGTGATTTTTATAGAATAAGGTCCAATGATATAACTTTCCTGATGTCTTACATTGCTGAGGTACCTTTTTCAGTGGTCAGTTGATAGCTATACTCCTGTATGTAAATCCCCATGCATATGCCTTCAGAAAATCCCAATAAAATCATTAGTTTTCAAGAGAAAGAAAGAAAGAAAGAAAAAAAGAAAGGAAGGAAGGAAGGAAGGAAGGAAGGAAGGAAGGAAGGAAGGAAGGAAGAAAAAAGGGAAGAAGAAAAATGGAAGAATAAAGGAAGAAATAAAGTAAGGAAGGAATAGAAGAAAAGAAAAGATATGGTAAGATAAGATAAAATGAGATAAGATAAGATAATGTCTGTACAGGATCAATAAATAGCAAAAGTTCCTTGGTGGTAAAAACACATAGATGAATTTAAAATTAAAACATAACTTTATTGGAGAGAGATAGGGCAAGTGTTGAATGATGATCAAGGGTTCATGCTATGGAAAAAAACAAGAAAATATTTATATGTGTTATCACAGAGTACAAAATGCTAACACAGTATATGGAAATAGAAAATTATTTGACTTGCCAGCAAATTGGGTAAGAATTATCCACAAGGCAGTAGTCAACAGGAATTAAGGAAATCTTGTTGAGGGATATAAAGAAGCTTCTAATTAAATCTTCATATAGCCACTGTGGCATGCAGTAAAATGCAAACTCAAGTTTCCTACAGTGATGCCTGGATAAGACATGTATTATAAAGAAAAGTAATCCAAAGAAAGCTATAGTTAAGAATGAATATTGTAGGATCTTAGGATCAAGGGTGAGAAGGACACATCATCTGTCCTCACTACCTGGAGTAATTGCAACAATCAGGATCCAGAGACTCAGGAACCCTGCCCAACTAGTGGCTCTGTTTTCTTTTGGTCTGCCCTGGCTTACCCTGGTTGGGAACTCTGCAGCCAGTCCCACTGAACACAGAGGAGACAACACTCCCAGGCACTCTAGCACATCAAGGATCTTAGGATCAGGGATGGGTAGGACAACATTCATTCCAAAATCATCTGTAGTAACTGGAAAAAAAAAAAAAAAAAAAAAAAAAAAAAAAAAAAAAGGTACCAGGGACTCGGGAAATGAACCCAACCAGNCTTAGGATCAGGGATGGGTAGGACAACATTCATTACAAAGAGATCTGTAGTCTCGAAAGTAAAAAAAAAAAAAAAAAAAAAAAAAAAAAAAACAGGTACCAGGGACTCGGGAAATGAACCCAACCAGTGGCTCAGGCTCCTTCCAGTCTGTGTGGGATTAACTTGGGTGCAATCTCTGCAAGAAGTCCCACAGCACCCAGAGGAGACTCAAATCCCATGTGTTCTAACACAGCCAGGATCCCAGGATCCAGGATCCCAGGATCCCAGGAGCCTGGTCACACCAGGATCTCAGGGTCCTAGAGGCAGCTTGACACCCAGGAACTCTAAAACACCCAGAATCTCAGGATCACAGAGATGGATGTATTATGAGGAGTTATGAAACAACCAGGATTACTGGAAGGATAGGCTCCAATGAGATGGTGAAGACAGGTAGCAATAGAGGTATTTAGATGGTGAGAGACAAGCAAAAGATCATAAGCAACAGAAACCAAGGTTACTTATCATCATCAGAACCCAATTCTCCCACAATAGCAAGTCCTGGATAGACCATAACACCAGAAAATCAAGCCTCAGATATAAAAATAACTTTTCATGCCAAAGATAGAGGACTTTGAAAAGGACAAAAATAACTCCCTTAAAGAAATATAGGTAAACACAGGTAAACAGTTAGAAACCCTTAAAGAGGAAACAGAAAAACCCCTTAAGGAAATACAGGAAAATAAAATCAAATAGATGAAGGAAATGAACCAAACCATCCAAGGTCTAAAATTAGAAATAGAAACAATAAAGTAACCACATAGGGAGACAACCCTGGAGATAGAAAACCTAGGAATGAAATCAGGAGTCATAGATACAAGCCATCACCAACAGAATACAAGAGATAGAAGAGAGATTCTTGGGGGCAGAAGATTCCATAGAAAACAGTGAACTAACAGTCAGAGAAAATGCAAAAATCAAAAAGATCCTAAACCAAAATATTCAGGAAATAGAGGACACAATGAGAAGACCAAACCTAAGGATAATGGGTACAGAAGAGAGTGAAGATTACCAAATTAAAGGGTCACTAAATATCTTCCACAAAATTAAAGAAAAAAAACTGTCCCAACCTAAATAAAGAGATGCCCATGAATATAGAAGAAGCCTACAGAACTCCAAATAGACTCTACCAGAAAAGACATTCCTCCAATCACATAATAATCAAAACACCAAATGCCAAAAAAAAGAAAGAAAAAAGAAAAGCATATTAAAAGCACTAAGAGAAAAATGTCAAGTAACATATAAAGGTAGACCTATGATAATTACACAAGACTTCTCAACAGAGAGTATGAAAGCCAGATGATCCTGGAAAGATGTCATACAGACCCTAAGAGAATGCAAATGCCAGTCCAGATTACTATATCCAGCAAAACTTTCAATGACCAATGATGGAGAAACCAAGACATTCCATGAGGAAACCAAAATTTACAATATCTTTCCAAAAATCCAGTCCTACAATGATAATAGATGGAAAACACCAACACAAAGAGGGAAAATACACGCTAGAAAAAGCAAGAAAGTAATATTTCATCAAATCTAAAGTAAGATAGCCACATAAACATAATTCTACCTCTAAAAGCAAAAGTAACAGGAAGTAACAATTGAACTCTCAATTCAGAACATCTATGCTCCAAATGAAAGGACACCCATATTCATAAAAGAAATGTTACTAAAGCTCAAAGCACACACAGTAGCCCACAGAATAGAAGTAGGAAACTTCAACACCCCACTCTCTGCAGTGGACAGATCATGGAAACAGAAACTTAATAGAAACACATGAAGCTCAAGAAGAATGAAAACCAAAGTGTGGACACTTAGTCCCTTCTTAAAATTGGGAACAAAACACCTATGGAAGGAGTTACAGAGACAAACTTTTGAGCTGAGATGAAAGGATGGACCATCCAGAGACTGCCCCACCTGGGCGTCCATCTCATAATCAGCTACCAAACACAGACACTATTGCATACACCAGCAAGATTTTGCTGAGAGGACCCTGATATAGCTGTCTCTTGTGAGGCTATGACAGTGCCTGGCAAACACAGAAGTGGATGCTCATGGTCAGCTACTGGATGGAACACAGGGTCCCCAATGGAGGAGCTAGAGAAAGTACCCAAGGAGCTGAAGGGGTCTGCAACCATATAGGTGGGACAACAGTATGAAATAACCAGTACCCCCAGAGTTCATGTCTCTAGCTGCATATGTAGCAGAAGATGGCCTAGTCAGCCATCAGTGGGAAGAGAGGCCCCTTGGTCTTACAAACTTTATATGCCCGGGTACAGGGGAACACTAGGTCCAAGAATTTGGAGTGGGTGGGTAGGGGAGCAGTGGGGGGAGGGTATAGGGGACTTTCAGGATAGCATTTGAAGTATAAATGAAGTAAATACCTAATAAAAATTGGAAAGAATAAAGAGGCACTCAAGAATCAATGGGCATGTCCTTAAGTGCGATTCACAACATTGGGGCAGTGGACCTTGAAGTTTGAATTTAGTATAGCCAGACAATAAACATAATAGCATGATCATAACAACACACTCACCTAACTGTCAATCCCAAATTTATCCTGTCTATAAGAAATGCGTGGATAGTGAATGGAGCAGAGCTTGGAGGAATGGCCAAACAATATCCAAACCAATTTGAGATCCTTCCCATCAGCAAGTACCAATCCCTCACACAATAATTCTATCATTCTTACAGGTAGGATTTTAGCAGCGCAGTCCTCTGAGAGGCTTAAAACAACAGCTTACTCAGACCAATAGAGACATCAACAGAAAGACAAAAGGATCAGATTGATGACCTAAACAGTCCTATATCACCTAAGGAAATAGAAGCTGTCATTAATAGTCTCCCAACTAAAAAAAGCCCAGGACCAGATGG
>NW_018392113.1:32485-37154 GCF_900095145.1 Mus pahari | reverse complement strand
CTGTGGCACATTTTCATTATCCACTTACCATCTAGGCTGGTCGCATTTCTCAGCTATTGTCACTAGAGCAGTAATGAACATGATGTTCCAGTATCTTTGTGCTAGGATATAGAGTCCTTTGGGGCTATGCTCAGGAATGGTGTCACTGACTCCATTAAAGCTGTGCTTGTTTACAACCCCACAGCAGCAAATCAGGACTCCCCTTCCCCTACATCCACACCAGCATCCGCTGCCATTTTCTCTCTTGATGCAAAACTCTCTGGCTCATGACATCTCCAAGCACCTACTATTCGCATGATTTAATGGCTGAGGATACTGAACATGTTAAAAAATATATACATTTCTTGGCCATTTGTATTTCTTCTTCTGGAACTCTGTTCAGTTACATGCCCCATGGTTTGATTGGGCTGTTTGTTTTCTCATTGACCAGGGTTTTTGTTTTAAATTCTTTGCATATTTTGAACATTAATCTTCTGTTGAATGAATTGCTGACAAGAACCCCTCCCATCCGGCAGGCTGTCTCTCTCCTTGTCTGTTTCCTTTACTGGAGAGAAGCTTTGAATTCCATGAACTCCTGCTTGTACTCATGGCCTTTTTTCCTGAGCAACTGGAGCCCTACTGGCAAAGCCCCTGCCTATCCCCACATTACTTCTTAAATGTATTTCTTTCCAGAGTTTTGAGCACCATGTCTTAAAGGACAGTCCTTTCTCCAATAAGATTCTTTGAAAGAAAAAAAAGAGGACATGGAGAAAGAAAGAAACAAACACAGGTCAGGTGCTTGCAGCCCTGTGGTTTTGTCTTATCGTATGAGCTCTCCTGTTTTATCATGTCCAGTAACCAGGCCATACCATGTGCTTTTGTTACTGTGGCTCTGAGGCAGAGCTTGAAACCAAGGACAGTGATGTCATCAGTATTTTCCCTGCCTCAGGCTTCCATTGTCTGGGATCTTTTATCCTTTCAACTAAATTTAAAAATTTTTTTTTCTAATTCTGTGAATGGTGACATTAGAATGTGGATAGGAAATGCATTGAATCTGTAGATTAATTTTCTTAAACCAGTCATATTTTTTGTTTCTCTACTTTTCTAGCTGTGATTTTTTTATTACGTAATTTCTTTATTTACATTTCAAATGTTATCCCCTTTCCTGGTTTCCCCTCTGAAAACCCTGGATCCCATCCCTTCTCGCCCTGCTCATCAACCCACTCACTCCAGCTTCCCGGTCCTGGCATTCCCCTCCAATGGGGCATTGAACTTTCCCTAGACCAAGGGCCTCTCCTCCCACTGATGTCCAACAAAGTCATCCTCTGCTACATATGCAGCTGGAGCCATGGTTCCCTCCATGTGTACTCATTGGTTGGTGATTCAGTCTCTGGAACCTCTGGGGGTACTGGTTGGTTCATATTGTTGTTCTTCCTATGGGGCTGCAAACCCCTTCAGCTACTTCAGTCCTTTCTCTAGCTCCTCATTATGGACCTTGTGCTCAGTCTAATGGTTGGTTGAGAGCATCCACCTCTGTAGTTGTCAGGCACCGGCAGAGCCTCTCAGGGGACAGGTATATCAGGCTCCTGTCAACAAGCTCTTGTTGGCATCCACAATAGTGTCTGGGTTTGGTGACTGTATATAGAATGGATCCCCAGGTGGGGCAGTCTCTGGATGGCCTTTCCTTCAGTCTCTGTTCCACACTTTGTCTCTGTATCTCCTCCCATGGGAATTTTGTTCCGCCGTCTAAGAAGGACCAAAGTATCCGTACTTTGGTCTTACTTCTTCTTGAGCTTGATATGGTCTGTGAATTGAATCTTGGGTATTCTGGACTTTTGAGGTAATATCCACTTATCAGTGAGTACATACCATGTATGTTATTTTGTGATTTGACTCAGGATGGTATTTCCTACTTCCATCCATTTGTCTACAAATTTCATGAATCATTGTTTTTAGGAGATTTGTAGCACTCCATTGTGTAAATGTACCACATTTTCTCTATCCATTCCTCTGATTTATGGTATCTGGGTTCTTTCCAGCTTCTGNCTATTTTAAATAAGGCTGCTATGAACATAGTGGAGGATGTGTCCTTGTTACATATTGGAGCATCTTCTGAGTATATGCCCAGGAGTGGTACAGCTGCGTTCTCAGGTAGTACTATGTCCAGTTTTTTGAGGAACTACCAGAATGATTTCCAGAGTGGTTGAAACAGCTTGCAATCCCACCAGCAATGGAGGAGTGTTCCTCTTTCTCCATATCTTTGCCAGAATCTGCTGTCCCCTGAGATTTGATCTTACCAATTCTGACTGGTGTGAGATGGAATCTCAAGGTTGTTTTGATTTGCATTTTCCTGATGACTAAGGATCTTGAACATTTCTTTAGGTGCTTCTCAGCCCTTTGGTATCCCTCAGTTGTGAATTCTTTGTTTAGCTCTGTACCTCACTTTTTGATGGGGTTTTTGGTTCTCTGGAGTCTGACTTCTTGAGTTCTTTGTATATATTGTATATTAGCCCTCTATCAAATGTAGGAGTGGTAAAGACCTCTTCTCAACTGTTGGTTTCTGTTTTGTCCTATTGACAGTGTCCTTTGCCTTACTGAAGCTTTGCAATTTTATGAGGTCCCATTTGTTGATTCTTGATCTTACAGCACAATCCATTGCTGTTCTGTTCCAGAATTTTTCCCCTGTGCCCATATCTTCTAGGCTTTTCTCCACTTTCTCCTCTATAAATTTCAGTGTCTCTGGTTTTATGTGTAGGTCTTTGATCCACTTAGACTTGAACTTTGTACAAGTAGATAAGAATGAATAAATTCGAATTCTTCTACATGATAACTGCCAGTTGTGTCTGCACCATTTCTTGAAAATGCTGTCTTTATTCCACTGTCCTTTTTAGCTTCCTTGTCAAAGATCGAGTGACCATAGGTGTGTGGGTTCATTTCTGGGTCTTCAATTTTATCCCATTGATCTACGTGCCTGTCTCTGAACCAATACCATGCAGCTATTATCATAATTGCTCTGTAGTACAGCCTGAGGTCAGGGATGGTGATTCCCACAGAAGTTCTTTTATTGTTGAGAATAGTTTTTACTTTCCAGGAGTAAGTGCTGTTCAGTCCTGCACATTTGATTGAAGGGGAGAAAGTCCTTAATTATAATGTAGGGGCAGATACTGGAACCTGCTGTTCGATTGTTTGTTCTTGCCGAACTAGTTTGTTAACCTTCCCTGTTCTTTCCTCCCTTTAGTACCATCAACACTTCCAAGGCATGGGTCAGACTTCCTCTTCTACACCCCCTCCAAAAGAGGATCCTGATTTGACCTCCAGCTTTGATACAAATCTGCAGAATTTCGAGATGAAAACCAAAATCCTGTCTCAGGAATTAATCGCCTTCATTGAATCATCCCTAGAGAATGGAAACCTTCAGGAAACACTTTCTGCAATCAGCAGTGCTCTGGGTGACATAGAGAAAGCCCCACTGAACATTGCAGTGATGGGGGAGACTGGCGCTGGAAAGTCCAGTCTCATCAATGCTCTGCAGGGAGTGGGGGATGATGTAGGAGGTGCAGCTGCTTCCACAGGGGTGGTATATACAACCACTGAGAGAACACCATACACTTACACAAAGTTTCCCAGTGTGACACTGTGGGACCTGCCTGGCATTGGATCTCCTGCCTTCCAACCACATGATTATCTGAAGAAAATCAAGTTTGAGGAGTATGACTTCTTCATTATTGTCTCTTCTGGACGCTTTAAACATAATGATGCAGAACTTGCCAAAGCCATTGTGCAAATGAATAGGAGTTTCTATTTTGTTCGAACCCACACAGATCTTGATCTAATGGTTGTAAAACGGAGTAATCCTAGGAGATTCAATAGAGAGAACACATTAAAGCAGATTCGAGAAACCATTTCAAGTATACTTAAGGAAGTTACCCACCAGGAGCCTCCAGTCTTCTTAGTCTCTAACTTTGATGTGTCTGACTTTGACTTCCAAAAGCTGGAATCCACCCTTCTGAGCGAGCTCCCAGCCTACAAACACCACATGTTCATGCTCACATTGCCTACTGTTACATATTCCATCATAGACCGGAAGAGGGATATGCTGAAACAAATGGTCTGGAGGGAATCCACAATGCCAAGAGCATGGGCTACCATACCATTCTGGGGACTGACCCTAAAGCACATGGAGATGTTGCAACAGACTTTGAATGACTATAGATCTTCTTTTGGCCTAGATGAGGCATCACTGGAAAACATCGCTGAGAATTTGAACTTGACACTGGAGGATCTCAAGGCAAACATTAAGTCTCCACATTTGCTCTCAGATGAGCCAGATCCATCCTTAACAGACAAACTATTGAAGGACATTGGAAATCCTTACTTTTCAAAGGTTTTCCACTTGCAAAATTATTTCATAGACACAGTTGCGAGTGATGTTAAAATTATCCTCAGTAAAGAAGAGCTTTTGACCGACAAGGTGAGCCCATTCAAATCTAATGCCTCTGTATATTGGGAGGAGTCAATGGCAAAAGTGTTTCCACAGTTGATCCAGGAAGCTCATTTCTTTTTCTTTTTTTTTTTTTTTTTAATTTTTTTAAATTTTATTAGACTTTTTTAAATTTACATTTCAAATGCTATCCCAAAAGTTTCCTATACCCACCCGCTGCCCCTGCTCCCCTACCCACCCACTCCCACT
>NW_018392113.1:24229-31290 GCF_900095145.1 Mus pahari | reverse complement strand
ACATTTTTTTTCAGGTGTTTCTCAGCCATTCGGTAATCCTCATTTGAGAATTCTTCGTTTAGCTCTGTTCCCCATTTTTAATGGGGTTGTTTGAATATGCATATTCAAATTGCTGGAGTCCAGCTTCCTGAGCTCTTTGTATATCTTGGATATTAGTCCTCTATCAGATTTAGGATTGGTAAAAATCCTTTCCCTATCTGTTGGTGGCCTTTTTGTCTTGTTGACAGTGTCTATTGCCTTACAGAAGCTTTGCAATTTTATTAGGTCCCATTTGTCATTCTTGATTTTACAGCACAAGCCATTGCTGTTCTGTTTAGAAATTTTTTCCCTGTGCCCATATCGTCGAGGCTTTCCCCCACTTTTGCCTCTATCAATTTCAGTGTCTCTGGTTTTATGTGGAGGTCTTTGATCCACTTAGACTTGAGCTTTGTACAAGGAGATAAAATGGATCAATTCTCATTCTTCTACATGATAGCCGCCAGTTGTGCCAGCACCATTTGTTGAAAATGCTGTCTTTTTTAAATTTACATTTCAATTGTTTTCCTCTTTACAGTTCTTCCCTTCAGAAACCCCCTATACTATCCACGCACCCCCCCCACCCCCTCGCCTCTGTGAGGGTGCTCCCCCACCCATCCACCCACCCATTTCCCACACACCCATTCCTGTCTTCCCAACCTGGCATTCACCTACACTGAGGCATTGAACACCCTCAAAGCCAAGGCCCACTCCTCCCACTGACGTCCAAGAAAACCATCCTCTGCCACATATGCGTCTTGAGCCATGGGTCCCTAATATGTACTCTTTAGGTGGTTGTCCAGTTCCCAGGAGTCCCGGGGAATCTGGCCAGTTGACACTATTGTTCCCCACATGAGGATGCATACCCTCTCAACTCCTTTAGTCCCTTCTCCAACACCTCCATTGTGGACCCTGTGCTCAGTCAGGTGGTTGGCTGCAAGCATCCACCTCTATATTTGTCAGGGTCTGGCAGAGCCTCTCAGGAAACAGCTATATCAGGCTCTGATCAGCAAGCACTTCCTGGCATCCACAATAGTGTCTAGGTTTGGTGACTGTATATGGGATGGATCCCCAGGTGGGGAAGTCTCTGGATGGCCTTTCATTCATCCTCTGCTCCACACTTTGTATCCATATTTCCTCTAGAGAGATATTTTGTTCACCCTTCTAAGAAGCACTGAAGCATCCACACTTTGGTCTTCCTTCTTCTTGGGATTCATATGGTCTGTGAATTGAGTCTTGGCTATTCCAAACTTTTGGGCTAATATCCACTTATCAGTGAGTACATACCATGTGTCTTCATTTGTGACTGGTTTATGTAACTCAGGAGGACATTTTCACGTTCCATCAATTTACCTGTGAATTTCATGAAGCAGTATTCCATTGTGCAAATGGACCACATTTTCTATATCCATTCATCTGTTGAGGGACATCTGGGTTCTTTCCAGCTCCTGGCTATTATAAATATGGCTGCTATGAACACTGTGGAGCATGTGTCTTTATTACATGTTGGAGCACCTTCTGGGTATATGCCCAGGAGTGGCGGTATACCTGGGTCCTCAATTAATACTATATCCAGTTTTCTGAGGAACTGCCAGACTGATATCCAGAGTGGTTGTACCAGCATGCAATCCCACCAGCAATGGAGGAGTGTTCCTCTCTCTCCACATCCCCACCAGCATCTTCTGTCACATGAGTTTTTGATCTTAGCCATTCTGACTGGTTTGAGGTGGAATCTCAGGGTTGTTTTGATTTGCATTTCCCTGATGACTAAGGATGTTGAACATTTCTTTAGGTGCTTCTCAGTGGTTCACATTTCCTCAGTTGAGAATTCTCTGTTTATCTCTGTTCAACATTTGTAAATAGGATTATTTGGTTCTCTGGAGTCTACCTTCTTGAGTTCTTTGTACATATTGGATATTAGCCCTTTATGGGATGTAGGATTTATAAAGATATTTTCCCAATCTGTTGGTTGCTGTTTTGTCCTACTGACAGTGTCCTTTGCCTTACAGAAGCTTTGCAATTTTATGAGGTCCCATTTGTCCCATAAGCTCAATCCTTGATCTTAAAACATAAGCTACTGGTGTTCTGTTCAAGAACTTTTCCCCTGTGTCCATGCGTTCAAGGCCCTTCTCCACTTTCTCTCTATAAGTTTCAGTGTATCTGGTTTTATGTGGAGGTCCTTGATCTACTTGGACTTGAGCTTTTGTTCTTAGCCATTCTGACTGGTGTGAGGTAGAATCTCAGGGTTGTTTTGATTTGATTTTCCTTCATGCAGGAAGATAAGAATGGAATCATTCACATTCTTCTACAGGCAGATTGCCAGTAGAACTAGCATCATTTGTTGAAAATGCTGTCTTCTTTTTTACTGGATGGTTTTAGCTCCTTTGTCAAAGGTCAAGTGACCATAGGTATGTGGGTTCATTTCTGTGTCTTCAATTCTATTACACTGACCTATGTGCCTGTCACTGTACCAATACCAGTTATTCTATGCAGTTATTATCACAATTGCTCTATAGTACAGCTTGAGGTCAGGGATGGTGCTTCCCACAGAAGTTCTTTTATTGTTGAAAATAGCTTTTACTAGCTTGGGGGTTTTGTTATTCCAAATGAATTTGAGAATTGTTCTTTCTAGCACTATGCAGAATCGAGTTTGAATTTTGATAGGGATTGCATTGAATCTCTATATTGCTGTAGTAAAATGGCCATTTGACTATATTAATCCTGCTAATTCACAAGCATGGGAGATCTTTCCATCTTCGGAGGTCTTCTTTGATTTCTTTCTCAGAGACTTGAAGTTCTTGTCAAACAAATCTTCCACTTGCTTGGTTGGACTCACACCAAGACACTTGATATTGTTTGTGACTATTGTGAAGAGTTTCATTTCTATAATTTCCTTCTCAGCATGTTTATCCTTTGAGTAGAGGAAGGCTACTGATTTGTTTAAGTTAATTTTATGTCCAGCCACTTTGCTGAAGTTGTTTTTCAGCTTTAGGAGTTCTCTCGTGAAATTTTGGGGTCACTTAAATATCCTATCACGTCATCTGCAAAGAGTGATATTTTGAGTTCTTCCTTTCCAATTTGTATCCCTTTGACCTCCTCTTGTTCTCTAATTGATCTAGCTAAAACTTCAAGTACTATACTGAATGGATAGGGAAAGAGAAGGCAGCTTTGTCTAGTCCCTGATTTTCCTGGACTGCTTCAAGTGCTCCATTTAATATAATGGTGCCTACTGGTCAGCTGTATATTGCATTTACTATGTTTAGGCTTGGGCCTTGAATTCCTTATCTTTCCAAGACTTTTAACATGAAGGGATGTTGGATTTTGTCAAATGCTTTTTCATCATCTAATGAAATAATCATGTGGGTTTTTTCCTTTGAGTTTGTTTATGTAATGGTTTGCAGTGATGGATTTCCGTATATTGAACCATCCCTGAATCCCTGGGATGAAGCCTACTTGATCGTGGTGAATGATCACTTCGATGTATTCCTGGATTCAGTTTGCAAGAATTTTCTAGAGTATTTTTGCGTTGATATTCAGAAGGGAAATTGGTCGAAAGTTCTCTTTCTTTGTTGGGTCTTTGTGTGGTTTTGGATCAGTATAACCATGGCTTCATAGCAGGAATTGGGTAGTGTTCCTTCTGTTTCTATTTTGTGGAATAGTTTGAAGAGTATTGATAATAACTCTTCTTGAAGGTCTGATAGAATTCTGCAATAAACCCATATGATCCTGGCCTTTTTATGGTTGGGAGATTTTAAGTGGCTGCTTCTATTTCATTAGGGGTTATGGGACTGTTTAGATGATTTATCTGATCTGGATTTAGATTTGGTATTTAGTATCTGTCTAAAAAGTTGTCCATTTCATCGAGAATTTCCAGTTTTGTTGAATACAGGCTTTTCTAGTAGGATCTAATGTTTCTGAATTTCCTTGGTTTCTGTTGTTATGTCTCCCTTTTCTTTTCTGATTTTGTTAATTTGGATGTCTCTGTTGCCCTCTGGTTAGTCTGGCTAAGGGTTTATCTATCTTGTTCATTTTCTCAGAGAAACGATTCCTGGTTTTGTTGATTCTTTGTATAGTTCTTTCTATTTCTACTTGGTTGAGTTCAGCCCTGAGTTTGATTATTTCCTGCTTCTTTTTGTTCCAGAGCTTTCAGATGTGCTATCAAGCTGCTAGTAGTGTATGCTCTCTCCAGTTTCTTTTTGGAGACACTCAGAGCTATGAGTGTTTCTCTTAGGGCTGTGTCCCATAAGTTTGTGTATGTTGTGGCTTCATTTTCATTGAATTCTAAAAAGTCTATACTTTCTTTCTTTATTTCTTCCTTGACCAAGTTATCATTGAGTGGAGTTTTGTTCAGCTTCCACATGTATGTGGGCTTTCTATTGTTTTTGTTACTATTGAAGACAAGTCTTAGTCCGTGGTGATCTGATAGGATGCATGGGATGATTTCAATCTGTTGAGGCCTGTTTGTGATCGATTAAATGGTCACTTTTGGAGAAGGTACCATGAGGTACTGAGAAGAAGGTATGTCTTTTTGTTTTAGGACAAAATGTTGTATAGATATCTATTAAATCTATTTGGTCCATAAATTGTCAGTTGCATTGTGTCTCTTTTAAGTTCCTATTTCCATGATCAGTCAGTCCATTGATGAGACTGGGATTTTGAAGTCTCCCACTATTATTGTGTGAGGTGCAATGTGTGCTTTGAGCTTTACTATAAGTTTCTTTTATGAATGTGGGTGCCCTTGCATTTGCAGCATAGATGTTCAGAATTGAGAGCTCTACTTGGTAGATTTTTCCTTTGATGAGTATGAAGTGTCCTTCCTTATGCTTTTTGATAATTTTTTTATTGAAAGTCAATATTATTAGATATTGAAAATGTCTACTCCACCTTGTTTCTTGGGACCATTTTCTTGAAAAATATTTTCCAGCCTTTACTATGAGGTGGTGCCTGTCTTTCACTCTGAGGTGTGTTTCCTGTATGCAGCAAAATGTTGGGTTCTGTCTATGTATCTGTTAGTCTATGTCTTTTTATTGGGGAATTGAGTCCATTGATGTTAAGAGATATTAAGGAGTATTGATTTTTGCTCCCTGTTATGCTAGATGTTATTTTTATGTTTGTGTGACTATCTTCTTTTGGGTTTGTTGAAAAAAGATTACTTATTTGCTTTTTCTAGGGTGTAGTTTCCCTCATTGTGTTGGCATTTTCTATCTCTTATTCTTTATAGGGTTGGATTTGTGGAAAGATATTGTGTAAATTTGATTTTGTCATGGAATATCATGGTTTCTCCATTTATGATAATTGAGTTTTGCTGGGTATAGTAACCTGGGCTGGCATTTGTGTTCTCATAGGGTCTGTATGAGATCTGCTAGCTTTGAGCTTTACTAAATTTTGTTTTAATATAAAATGTTCTATAAAACACCTTCTAGCTTTCATAGTCTCTGGTGAGAAGTCTGGTGTAATTCTGTAGGTCTGCATTCATATGTTACTTGACCTTCCTCACTTACTGCTTTTAATATTCTTTCTTTCTTTTGTGCATTTGGTGTTTTGACTATTATGTGATGGGAGGAATTTCTTTTCTGGTCCAATCTATTTGGAGTTCTGCAGGCTTCTTGTATATTCGTGGGCATCTCTTTCTTTAGGGTAGGGAAATTTTCTATAATTTTGTGGAAGATATTTACTGTCCTTTTAAGTTGGGAATCTACTCACACATCTACCTATTATCCTTAGGTTTGATCTTCTCATTGTGTCCTGGATTTCCTGGATATTTTGAGTTAGGAGCTTTTTGCATTTTGCATTTTCTTTGTCAATTGTTGTGTCAATAATATTTTCTATGTTATCTATTGCACCTGAGATTCTCTCTTCTGTCTCTTGTATACTGTTGGTGATGCTTGCATCTATGACTCCTGAACTCTTTCCTAGGTTTTCTAAGTCCAGGATTGTCTCCCTTTCTGATTTTCTTTATTGTTTCTATTCCATTTTTAGATACTAGATGGATTTGTTCAATTCTTACACCTGTTTGGTTATGTTTTCCTGTAATTCTTTAAGGAATTTTTGTGTTTCCTCTTTAAGGTCTTCTACCTGTTTGCCTGTGTTCTCCTGTATTTCTTTAAGGGAGTTTTATATGTACTTCTTAAAGTCCTCTATCATCATCATGACATTTGATTTTAAATCAGAGTCTTACTTCTCTGGTGTGTTGGAATATCCAGGGCTTGCTGTGATGGGAGAACTGAGTTCTGATGATGCCAAGTACACTTGGTTTCTGGTGCTTATGTTCTTGCCCTTGCCTTTCACCATCTGGTTTTCTCAGGTTTTACCTGGTCTTGCTGTCTCTGATCATGGGTTATACCTCCTGTAAGCCTGTGTGTCATAACTCCTAGGAGACCAAATCTCTCCAAGCAGGATTTAGGTATGGAGAGCTGTGGCACAGGATCAGCTCCAGGCTCAGATGGAAACCAGAAGGATTCTGTCCCCAGCTGTTCCTTGTGCCCTGATATCTCTGAGCGGGTCCCTCTTGGACCAGGAATTTAAACAGATGTGGTAGTCTTACCTTTGCCTACAGGATTGCCAGCACTCCTGGGAGACCAGCTCTATCCCAAGGATATTTGGGTATAGAGCGCTGTGGCACAGGTCCAGTTCCAGGTGCTGTGACCCAGTATCAGCTCCAGGCACAGACAGAAACCAGAAGGATCCTGCCCCAGACTGCTCCTCATTTCCTGTGTTCTAAGGGTTCCGGAAGGGTCCCTCTGAGCAGAAAAGGTGGTCTTACCTGTGCTCACAGGTATATCAGCACACCTGGGAGACCGGCTCTTTCCCGGCAGGTTTGGGTATGGAACTCTGTGGCACAGGATCAACTACAGGCACAGAAACCTGGAAAATCCTGTCTAAGAAATCTTTTTAACATCTTGTTTTGAAGTTTCAAACAAGCACACTGTCTTAGTCAGGGTTTCTGTTCTTGCACAAACATCATGACCAAGAAGCAAGTTGGGGAGGAAAGGGTTTATTCAGCTTACATTTCCATACTGCTGTTGATCACCAAAGGATGCAGGACT
>NW_018392113.1:0-22259 GCF_900095145.1 Mus pahari | reverse complement strand
ACTATCAGCCCAGAGATGGTCCCACCCACAGGGGGCCTTTCCCCCTTGATCACTAATTGAGAAAATGCCTTGTACCTGGATCTTGTGATGGCATTTCC
Source organism: Mus pahari (assembly GCF_900095145.1). Taxonomy (NCBI): domain Eukaryota; kingdom Metazoa; phylum Chordata; class Mammalia; order Rodentia; family Muridae; genus Mus; species Mus pahari. The sequence continues at coordinate 22,161 of NW_018392113.1, read as the reverse complement.
TCAACTGAAACCCCTTTCTCCGTGATAACTCCAGCTGTGTCAAGTTGACACAAAACTAGCCAGTACACACACCTAGCATGTTATGAATGTGCCCCTTAGTTCCTTTGGCCCCCGGACAGGTTCACTTCCAATTTCATGTTATATCTACAGTATATCTTATGAATCTATACAAAATCTTGGCTCTCTGAATAAGAAAATGTATTTGTCTTTTTGAGACTATCTTTATTGTCTTCATATAACCACCTACAGTTACATCCAATGTCCTACAAAGGACACAATTTAAACGTACTGTATGGCTAAAAAGAAGTAGATTACACACACATAGTAATGTATCCAACCTTCTGGTGGAAATGTCAAGAATCTTTTCTGCTCCACACCACAAGCCCCTTCTCCCTTTATTCACAGACTACACAAGAGAAACTAAAATGGCCTAAGAAGCAATTCCCTAAGCACTCAAAAGAAGAAGGTAACCTTTCTATGGGATATGTAGCTTGAGGTTTTTGATATGCTGATCTATTACATTAAGGCTTTTACAATCAAAGAGTATTAATTGTAATAGGAGAGAACAGAATGCAAAGACAACTTAAAATAACAAGTAAACACTGGTGTAGGAAACCACATGGGAAAACTTGATCTTGAATGGGACAACAAAGGAGAAAGGAGAACACAGAAGAAGGTAAGGGCTGAATGAGGGCACGTGACATACAGAGCAGAGATGGAACCAAGAGGCAGGAGCAGAAAGGAAGGTGTTCTGCTAATAATGGTATCAGCAACTGAGCTCTCTATTTATCATAGGAACAAATTCCTAGACCTTGCCTTGTGCACTAATAATTACAGTGTCTCTCTTTTCTTCTCTATTCAGCATCCTCCACTGCTCACAGATACATGCCAGCCTTCCAGGGGCAGACCCTCTCCTTTAATGGCTCAACTTTTAGTGTTCAGCTTTGAATTTTTTTTTAAGAATTTCAAGAAAGAGAGCAAAATCCTCTCTGAAGATACCATCACTTTGATTGAATCCCATCTGGAGGATAAGAACCTTCAGGGGGCATTGTCTGCAATTAGTCATGCTCTGAGCAACATTGACAAAGCCCCACTAAACATTGCTGTGACTGGAGAAACAGGGACAGGGAAATCCAGCTTTATCAATGCCTTGAGGGGAGTGAGGGATGAAGAAGAAGGTGCAGCCCCCACTGGGGTGGTAGAGACAACCATGAAAAGAACTCCATACCCACACCCAAAGCTTCCCAATATGACAATATGGGACCTGCCTGGCATTGGGTCCACTAACTTCCCACCACAAAACTATCTGACAGAAATGAAGTTTGGTGAATACGACTTCTTCATTATCATCTCGGCTACACACTTCAAATATATTGATGCACATCTGGCCAAAGCCATTGCAAAGATGGACACAAAGTTCTACTTTGTCCGAACCAAAATAGATCAAGATGTCAGTAATGAGCAGAGGAGTAAACCTAAGTCTTTCAATAGAGACAGTGTCTTAAAGAAAATTAGAGATGACTGTTCAGAACATCTTCAGAAGGCTCTCTCCAGTCAGCCTCCAGTCTTCCTAGTCTCTAACTTTGATGTGTCTGACTTTGACTTCCCAAAGCTGGAGACCACCCTACTGAGGGAACTCCCAGCCCACAAGCGCCACCTCTTCATGATGTNCTTGCACAGTGTTACTGAGACTGCCATTGACCGGAAGAGGGATTTACTCAGACAGAAGATCTGGCTGGAGGCCCTGAAGGCTGGAGCATGGGCCACCATTCCACTTGGGGGCTTCATCAGAGATGAAATGCAGAAGTTGGAAGAGACTTTGAATCTCTACAGGTCTTACTTTGGGCTGGATGAAGCCTCACTGGAAAATATTGCCAAGGATTTCAATGTGTCTGTCAATGAAATTAAGGCACACCTTGGGTCTCTCCAGTTGTTAACAAAGAACAAAGACATGTCCTTCAAAGAAAAACTGTTGAAATATATTGAATATATTTCCTGTGTTACTGGGGGACCACTTGCCTCNGGCCTTTACTTTAGGAAGACTTACTACTGGAAAAGTCTCTTCATTGATACTGTGGCAAGTGATGCCAAGTCTCTCCTTAATAAGGAAGAGTTTTTGTCAGAGAAGCGAGGACCGTGCCTTTCTGACCTCCCTGAATATTTGGAAACAGGAATGGGGCTGTGAGGCACTAACCTACTTTTAGCAGCAAACATTTTCTGGGGAGGATTCATTTCTTTCAGAGACAGAATATCACTGTGGCGTGTGGAAAAGAGCCATCCACATTATCAGCACTGTCTTCCATTAAACTATCATTATGAGAATATATGGTTGCATACATATACATATGCAATATTTTATCTAATTAAACTGGGATCTTTTGTCCCAAGAAGATTCCCCAAGCAGTGCCACACTGTCCTAAGATAAAGATGTTAGTAGACTATGTAACCATTTGTGCTTTTCTGTATCTGCATCAGTTTGAGAATAATGACACAGAGGTTGTTTATTCATGCATTAATTTCTATACCTTAGCTAAGCTCATTCTCCAACTAGCTTATTACTAAATTAACCTCTTTATCCGATTCTGTCTAAGATGTGGCTGGTTGGCTCTTCTCACACAACTTCCTCCACTATGGGGTGGTGATTCTCTACAGCCTCACTCTTTCCCAGAGTTCCTTTTCCTCTGCCAGTTGCCCCACCCATTTTCTCCTCCCTTTGTGGACAGGCGATGCTTTGACACCATGCACAAGAGCTAATTGACACAATCCTCTCTTAAATTTCTTTGGGGGTTTGGGAAGTACAGGGGGCAGGTTCCCAGCACTCATCTCCACATGGAGCAGTATTGCCTTAGACATTTTATGCACACAGGATATGACATGATGGCCATAGTCCATGCTCTCTCCAGGAAGAACTGAGGAATGCATGGATAAGGAATCACACCTGGAGATCTGTGCAGACACAGACATTTTATTCCACGACCTTCACCACTCAACTAGATGAGTTTGAAATTTGGATTGTAGGCATCAGGGGCACTAAATAAACTGTCATTTCTTGTGGTATGGTAAAGGCTCAATAACATCTCAAAGTCACACCTCCTGCTTGACAAAAGGTGATTAATGTAAGAGCCTATATTCTCTCCCTCAACTTGCTTCTCCTTTCTCTTCCTCTTTCCTCTCTTCCTATTCCTCTTGCTCTTCTTCTTCTTCCTCTTCATTCTTCTCCCCTCTTCTATTCTTACTTCTTCCCCTTGCTTCTGCATTTCATTTATCCTCTCAGTTGTGAGAATTGGCAAATACAGTATCTACAGGGCAGTCTTGCAGCCTGGAAATCGTTGGAGAGTTGGTATTACAGCTTCTGTTCAAACAGCAAAAATTCTCACTTCTCTCTTTCCTAAGGAATGGCAAGGGTTTTGCTGTCTGGGTTTTTTGTTTCTTTGTTTTTATTTTTGTTTTTGTTTTTTGTTTGCTTGGATTTTTTTTTCCTCTAAAGACTTCAACTGATTAAAAAGGGGCATTTACAGTAGAAGAGGTCATCTGACATATTCAAAGCCTTCTGCTGCAGAGTCTCTTGTGCAAAGCCTGGGTGCATCACCTATTAATAAAGTGCTGTTGGTCACTTTATTGAGCAAAAGGCAGGAAGTAATAAAGGAGATTTTCAATAGAAAGGGATGGAATTCTGGGAGACAGAGAGAGAGTGGGAGATTTTTGACTGAACACTGAGGAAGACAAATGCATGAACCTGAGGATAAGTAACTAGCCACATGGCAGCACTTAGAACAGAATAAGTGGGAAAACTAAGTTGTGAGCTGGTTGAGGAGCAATCCCAAGCTTTTGCCTACGCATTGATTCATATACAGGAAGTCCCGGCAGTTATTTCTAAAAATAAAGAGGGCAGATGGGAAAGCTTACATTCTCATTTGGCCCACTGAATGTCTGACAAGAACTTTCTTGAATAGCCACTCCCCACCTACCCACTGTGGTGCAACAATTCCAGGCAGGGGCAGGTAACAGAGGAAGAATTCCAGAGAGGTTGTTTGGAGGTAGCTCTTATAAAAAGACCTGGCTGTGCAGAAAAATCAGCTCTTCAACTGTAGCCTCAGTGCATAAAGCTGAAGGGATCCTGATATAGCGGTCTCTTGTGAGGCTATGCCAGTGCCTGGAACAGAAGCATATGCTCACAGTCAGCTATCGGATGGAACACAGGGCCCTCAATGGAGGAGCTAGAGAAAATACCCAAGGAGCTTAAGGGGGCTGCAACCCTGTAGGTGGAACAACAATATGAACTAACCAGTACCCCCAGAGCTTGTGTCTCTAGCTGCATATGTAGTAGAAGATGGCCTATTCGGCCATCATTGGGAAGAGAGGCCCTTTGGTCTTGCAAACTATATATGCCCCAGTACAGGGGAACACCAGGGCCAAGAAGTGAGAGTGGGTGGGTAGAAGAGCAAGGGCGGGAGGAGGGCATAGGGAACTTTCGGGATAGCATTTGAAATGTAAATAAAGAAAATATCTAATAAAAGGAAAGAAAGAAAATAAAGACCTCGTGACATTTGAAAAAAAAAAAGAAGATATATCTGTGGATATTGATCAAATAATGATTTCAAAATTAAAAAAAAAAGAATCGAGGTCACCTCAATGACATGAGCCACCAAATCAGATTAGATCTCACATGGGCTGGCTTATGAACACTGGAGTGGCAATCATGGGGCCTGCATAGATTGCTTCAAGTTCTCTGTGTATATATTATGGATGTTTAGTGTGGGGGTTGTGGGACTCTCCTAACACTGGGATGGGTACACTTATCCCTGATTCTTTAGCCTGCTCTTGAGAGTCATTTCTCCCTCCTTGGTTGTCTTGCCCAGTCTCTATATGAGGGTTTTTGCCTTGTTTTATTGTTGCTTATTTTTGACCCACTTAGCTGTTGTCTAATGGAAGCCTGCTCTTTTCTGAAGAGGAAATGAATGGATAGTGACCTAGGGGATATGGAGGTAGGGTGAACTGTGAAGAGTTGGAGGAAGGGGGTATGAGTTGGGGTGTATTGTATGAAAGTAGAATGTATATTACAATAATAATTTAAAACAAGAAAAGAAAAGAATAGGGAACAAAATACCCATGGAAGGATATATGTACAGAGACAAAGTTTGGAACTAAGAGGAAAGGATGGACTATCCAGAGACTACCCCACCCGGGGATCCATCCCATCATCAGCCACCAAACCCAGACACTATTGCCCATGCCAGAATGATTCTGCTGAAGGGACCCTGATATAGTGGCCTCTTGTGAGGCTATGCCAGTTCCTGGCAAACACAGAAGTGGATGCTCACAGTCAGCTAAGGGATGGAACACAGGGTCCCCAATGGAGGAACTAGAGAAAATACCCAAGGAGCTGAAGGGGTCTGCAACCCTATAGGTGGAACAACAATATGAACTAACCAGTACCCCCAGAGCTCTTGTCTCTAGCTGCATATGTAGGAGAAGATGGCCTGTTCAGCCATCATTGGGAAGAGAGGTCCCTTGGTCTTGCAAACTGTATATGCCCCAATACAGGGGAATGCCATTGCCATGAAGTGGGAATGGGTGGCTAGGGGAGCAGGGATGAGGGAAGGGAATAGGGAATTTTCGGGATAGCATTTGAAATGTAAATAAAGCAAATATCTAATTAAAAAAATGTTAAAAAAAAATTCTACAAAATAGAAACAGAATGAACACTACCCAATAAGTCCTATATGACCACAATTGTGCTTATACCTAATTTACACAAAAAAAAAACAAAGAAAGAGGATTTCAGACCAATTTCACTTATGAATATCAATGTAAAAACACTCAATAAAATTCTCCCAAAACAGATCCAAGAACACATCAAAATGATCATTCACCATGATCAAGTAGACTTTTCCCAGGGATGCGGGGATGGTTCAATATATGGAAATCTGTCAATTTTATCAACTACACAAACCATCTCAACAGAAAAAAACACATGATCATTTCATTAGATGCTGAAAAACATTTGACAAAATTCAACATCCCTTCACTATAAAAGTCTTGGAAAGATCAGGAATTCAAGGCCCATGCCTAAACATTGTGAAAGCAGTACATACCAAACCAGTAGGCAACATCAAACTTAATGGAGAGAAACTTGAAGCAATTCCACTAAAACCAGACACTATCTATTCCCTACCTCTTCAATATAGTACTTGAAGTTCTAGCTAGAGTAATTAGACAAAGTTTGGAGCTGAGACGAAAGGATGGACCATCCAGAAACTGGCCCACCCGGGGATCCACCCCATAATCAGCCACCAAACCCAGACACTATTGCACATGCCAGCAAGATTTTGCTGAAGGNACCCTGNTATAGTGGCCTCTTGTGAGGCTATGCCAGTGCCTGGCAAANACAGAAGTGGATGCTCACAGTCANCTATTGGATGGAACACAGGGCCCTCAATGGAGGAGCTAGAGAAGGTATCCAAGGAGCTGAAGGGGTCTGCAACCCTATAGGTGGAACAACAATATGAACTAACCAGTACCCCCTGAGCTCGTGTCTCTAGCTGCATATGTAGCAAAAGATGGCCTATTCGGTCATCATTGGGAAGAGAGGCCCCTTGGTCCTGCAAACTTTATATGCCTCAGTAAGGGGAATGCCAGGGCCAAGAAGTGGGAGTGGGTGGGTAGGGGAGCAGGGCAAGAGGGAAGGTAAATGGAACTTTCTGGATAGTATTTGAAATGTAAATAAAGAAAATATCTAATAAAAATAAAAATATTTATATGTTCATTAATGATTACAATTTTATACACCCTCTTTAAGGAAGATCAAAATAAAACAAACTTAGATTTTTAAAGAAGGACTTAAAGATTATAGGCCATAGAACATATTTTGGGAGATCCTAACAATCAAAATAGAACATTCAAACCAATTCAATCTGGAACCTACTAAAACAACACAAAAGTAGTACCAGAATGGGAAAAAAAAAAAAAAAACAAGAGGGTAGTTAAAGATTAGAAAGACAACCAACAAATAGGAATACAATATTCTGAATTGACACAATATTCTGAATTGTGCATCCTGATTCTATGTAATGATATTACCTCGGGATAATGTCAAACAATACCATATGGGTTCAAATTTGTAGAATTTCAAAATCTGAAATATGGATGTATGTTTATACACCATTCTATTTATACACAATCAGATTTTTCAATGAACCTCTTCTGAAAAGGATGATTCTGAAATCATAACTTTATTAGAGATGATGGCAGTCTTGGAGCTTCCTCTACAGATTCAGGCTGAAAATGCTTCAGCAAATGTATCCATTAGATTACAACAGTGTCTCATACATTATGACATAGAACTTGTTACAAGCATACCTTACAATCCTACATGACAAACAATTATGAAGAGATTTAACAAGACTTTAAAGAAATTGCTCATAGAACAAAAGGGAAATATAAGATCTGGCAAGATAGATTGAATAATAGTTTATTGGCTTTAAATTTTTTAAATGTCAATGAGACAGATAACACAGCTATGAAAATACACCGGATTTTGGAAGGGTCTTGTAGGCTTAGATACTTCAGAACCTATTTTAATAGAGGTTCCTAAATGCTTCTCCCTTCCTTACAGCCCACTGAACACAGGTAGGGAGGAAGACGGCTAAAAGGACAAGGGGGTTGTGGACCTGTTTAGAAGTCGTTCTCTGCGGCGATTCCAATCTCCATTGTCAGCAGTTGAGTCCACTAGCAAAACACCAACATGAATCAGCAGTGGCAATCTAGTCCATGAATCAGTAGTAGTGGCTCAATCCAGAAGAAACCACCAGGCTCGCGCATCTACACTGTGTCCAGAACATGAATGTCAGCATGTGGTGGAATGTGCCCTCCCATGCTCCTAAAACACACCTCAAACTCCATGTAGAAAAAGCACACTGCCCAGTGTTAGCTCACACTTTAATCTGCTTCTGTGTGCTCCAATACTTCACAGAGGAAAGCTGTTGCTGACACCTTGAAGAAAGAAGTTGTCAGCAGCTGGCATGGGCTGTGAAGGGAAGCTAGACAGCCCATGGTGACAAACATGGCTCTGCCAGGCCTTGTCCTTCTCCTCCATTGCCTCTGCCTTGCTAAAAACAAACAAACAAACAAAACCCATTAGATTCTATTCCTAAAGCTAGCCACCAAGGCCTATCTTGTTTATTTGACCACTTTCTCTTCCTGAGGTCAAGTACCAAGGTCTAGTTATCAAAGAATTGATGTCCAGCAATCAAAAACCCCTTTTAGCTCCCCTAGTTAATATGCACATTTAAAATTAAACACTTCATCCCAACACTGGGTTTCCTTGTTTCCCTTTATAAATTGCCATTTGCCTATGAGTCACATGTGCCTACTCTCTATCCAGAAGTAGACCTTTGTCCCCCTCAGGGACAAATACCTTTTCCCATTCTCCCTTGTTCCCTTCTCCTCCTTGCTCCATCTAGTCCCCTGTGTCTTTCTTTTAGTCCCTGCCTTTTGACCCTATGGGACAAATGAATCTCTTTTGTGCTGATCTTGGGGGTCCTGAGCAAACACCCTTTCATCCTGTCCTTGACAAAGTCTGTCCCTGAGGATGGGAACACCTTAGTCCTACTTACAGGTAAGTACATTACAAGTACCCATCACTGTGCACTGATAACAATATGCTACTGTCTACTCTGACTACAGCATCTTGCTAGTACCCCCACATTCTGGTTATGGCTTATTTATTCTCTTGACAGGTTAGAATGGCAGGAGAGGCCTAACCTGTGGGAAAGGGGCTGATGTCTTGGGGCTACATCTCTGATATTCTGGAGACAAAGTCGTCTCTTCCCCCTACCATACACACACTGTCACATTCTTACTGTTGTCTTTTCTAAGCCCTGAACATAATTCCTGACTCAGGTTTCTGTGCTAACATATCTCGAGAAGAGGAGGAGACAGAGGAGAGCAGCCACCTTTGCCACTCGATAGCTACCAGGGAAGCTTATACTCTAGAGCCCTGATGTCATACTGCATCGAAAACAGGAAAGAATGAGTCAAGGTCACCCAGGGGAACAGAGTCTGTGAAAAATCCAATCTGCTCCCCTCAGAGCTAGGACACACCCATTTCTATGAGAGGAGCACCCAGGTCCATTTTTCAGTTACAAGGGAAATCCAGGGAGACCCTCATCCTGGGGCAACCAACGGTACAAGGCACCATGTGTGCTGCATATATGTGTGTGGATGTGTTCTCATGTGTGTTTGCCTGTGTGTTTGCACAGGGGTCAGTCTGCATGCATGTGTGCTTGTGTGTAACTGATGACACAATACTTGTAGCTACATACTAGCCTCTAAAGTTAACAGTGAGTTATGAAGAGCTTGAGTTCGGCAGGTTCTTAGGCCAGTGAAATGCTGTGGTAAATGAGAAATGATCAAATCACTGTGAGGAGAAGAGTGTTGAACACAGGACAGAAAGGACAGCACAGAGACAATCGTCACGTACTGCATATCCCAAGAGAGTAAAGGGAGAAAGGCCTGGCATGTGCCTTTTGCTATAGTTATCTTTTCCATGTCTTTCTATAGTGAATCCATGATTAACCAGGAAAGTAAAAGGCTTACTGTAAACATGATAGCTTGGAAGAGTTTTAGCTCTCTGTAGCTATAAAGAGGCAGTAACTGTGTGAAGGTCTGTGCTTGCAGCCAACCTCATTGTAAACAATAAGTAATTGCAGGCCTTTCCCAGTAGTTCAGCATCATCTTCCTAACAGGAACCTAGTGTGGCAGTTCCTTAGGAGGTCCAGCCAGCAACTGGCCAATGCAGATAGGGATGCTTGGGGCCAACCATCAGACTGAGCTCTGAGAAGCTGGTGGGATACTGGTCGAAAGATTGGAGGAGCAGAGAAGGACTGCAACCCCAATGGAAGAACAACACAGTCTGTCCTGACAGCCCAGTTCTCTCAGAGTCTAGACAACCAAGCAAGGAACGTGCCTGAAGGGATCCATGGATCCAAATACATATGTAGCAGAGGACAGCCTTGCCTAACTGCAATGGGAGGGGAGGTCCATGGTCCCAGGGAGGTGTGGTGCCCCACAATAGGGAGATGCTGGAACACTGGGCACCAGAGTATGGATAGGTAGGGGAGTACCCTCATAGAGGCCAAGAGGAGGGAGGAGGGCAGATGTGGGATGTGGGATTGGGGGAGGTGTAACCAGGAAGTGGGATTTCAGGGATGGGGGTGGGGGTGTGGGTGAAGGGGGTAACTGGGAAGGAGAATATCATGACATGTAAACGAGTGGAATGATTAATAAAAAAGGAAAGAAATGGGAAAGAATTTTTTAAAAAACAACAGATTCAGCAAAGAAAAAAGAAAGAAAGAGAAGAGAAGAGAAGAGAAGAGAAGAGAAGAGAAGAGAAGAGAAGAGAAGAGAAGAGAAGAGAAGAAGAGAGAAGAGAAGAAGAGAGAAGAAAAGAAAAGAAAAAGCGACACAGAGACCTAAGATCAGCTCAAGTTTGTGAACATTGGAATGTCTTTGTGTGTATGTGCCTGCAACATGTGTGGGTGTGGAAACACATATATTTTGGGCTTGGGTGGCTATAACATGGAATATATATAGAATATATTGAGTTGATATTTCTCTTTGCCCATCTTCTTTTCATAGGGTCCCAGGTATCTTAAAGATTCCCCACAGGTTGGAATCCAGTGCCCTCCTGTGTCTGTTCTTTAATTACTTCACCCAGTGCTGAGCTCAGCAGAGCCAGTCATAAATCACCCCTCCCACATCCTGCTTATCCTCCTAAGAGCAGGGAATGGTACAGACCTTTCAAAACCATAATTCTGAAAGCCTGAGGAAGCTTTGAGTGGCAAAGTGTCACTGCCTTCTAGTTAAGGTATCACAGTGGAGAATTATGAATGATGTGTGTCATTTTCTGTGTATCGACCTCAGAAATTTATGACTTAATACATAATGTCATTATGGATAATGTTACTGTTGTGATCATAAAAAGAAAAAGAAATTTAAAAATATGTTCTATGTGGGTGTGGAGGAAGGGATGCATCAGTGGGCCCATGTCAAGGCATCCCTTCCCCCACACCCACATAGAGAGACCCTGAGAGACCAGCCACAGGATGGTATAGTATAGAATAGAGTTTAATTGGGGAATGGAGAGGGGAGTTAAGAGAGTAGCAGAGGCAGAGAAAAGCAGAGACAGACAGACAGACAGACAGACAGACAGACAGACAGACAGACAGACAGAGTAGAGAAGTAGAGAAAGTCCATGTCCACGTGGAGAGAGGGGGGAGGGAATGGGAAGAGAGGGAAGCAAGGGGGAAACAGGCAAGAGAGAGACAAGAGAGGGAGGACATGGAGGAGGGGACACATGGCCACTTTTATAGTGGTCCAGGCCTACCTGGCTGTTGCTAGGTAACTGTGAGGAGGAAGAGCATACCTGGTTTCTGCCAGGAACTGTGGGGGTGGAAGTTAGACAGAAGGCCAACAGTTACCACAATTGATTTTAAAAGAAAGTAAGAATGATAAAATGTGTCCAGAGTCATTACTCAGTAGAGGAGGACGTCACAATTACTACTCTGTAAGGTAGAGGATAGAGTCATCACTCAGTACAGGAGGACGTCACAATGACTACTCTGTTAGGTAGAGGATTCTGGGGCCTGAGGCCACCCTCACCTTGATGGATGAACTAGGAAAAGCAGACACTGGGAGCTCAGGGGAAGTAGAACTGCAAACGACAGTAAACTGGGTTCTGAGCTGCAGAGAAATATGAAGGCATTCCCTGGACATCTGGAAACATGTGTAACAAGGTGTTTGGTGCAAGGCATGGCAGGGTTTTCAGGAGTGGAAGATGGTACAAAGGTGAAGATCTGACAGGGAAGTGGCAATGGTAAAAACAATGGTAAAAATTGTGCCCAAGGACAGGTGGGTGTAAAGTGACAAATTGTATCCTGGGTGGTCACAACACCCATGTATGCTCAACCCAGATATGGAGCCACCACAGAACAAGGTACAGATACCACTGAAGTCGAACTTGTTGATTCAATGGGTTTTACTGAAGTTCCTTTTTTTTTTATTTAGATATTTTATTTACATTTCAAATGCTATCCTGAAAGTCCCCTATACCCTCCCCCCCCACCCTGCTCCCCTACTCCCCTACTCCCCTACTCCCCTACTCCCCTACTCCCACTTCTTGGCCCTGGCATTCCCCTGCACTGGGGCATAGGATCTTCACAAGACCAAGGGCCTCTTTTTCCACTGATGGCTGACTAGGCCATCCTCTGCTACATGTGCAACTAGAGAACTAGAGACACAGCTCTGGGAGGTACTGGTTAGTTCATTTTGTTCCTCCTTTAGCTCCTTGAGTACTTTCTCTAACTCCTTCATTAGGGACCCTGTGTTCCATCCAATAGATAACTGTGAGCATCCACTTCTGTATTTTCCNGGCACTGGCATAGCCTCACAAGAGAGAGCTATGTCAGGGTCCTGTCAATAAAATCTTTCTGGCATATGCAATAGTGTCTGGGTTTGGTGGTTGTATATGGGATGGATCCCCAGGTAGGACAGTCTCTGGATGGTCCTTCCTTCTGTCTCAGCTCCAAACTTTGTTTCTGTAACTCCTTCCATGGGTATTTTGTTCCCCATTCTAAGAAGGAGCAAAGTATCTAGACTTTGGTCTTCCTTCATCTTGAGTTTCATGTATTTTGCAAATTGCAACTTGGATATTCTAAGTTTCTGGGCTAATATCTGCTTATCAGTGAGTGCATATCATGTGTGTTCTTTTGTGATTGGGTTACCTCACTCAGGATGATATCCTCCTGATGCATCCATTTGCCTATGAATTTCATGAATTCATTGTTTTTAATTGCTGAGTAGTACTCCATTGTATAAATATACCACATTTAGCAGTCTTATTTATAATAACCAAAAGCTGGAAAGAACCCAGATATCCTTCAACAGAGAAATGGATATAGATAATGTGGTACATTTACACAATGGAGTACTACCCAGCATTTAAAAACGATGAATTTATGAAATGCTTAGGCAAAAGGATGAACCTAGAAAATATCATCTTGAGTGAGGTAACCCAATGGCAGAAGAACACACACAGTACACAGTCACTGAAGAGAAGACATTAAGCCAAAAGCTCTGAATAACCAAGATACAATTCACAGACCACATGAAGCTCAAGAGAAGAAAGAACATAGTGTGGATGCTTCAGTCCTTCTTAGAAAGGGGAACACCCTCATAGAAGTACGGAATGAGATGGGAGCTTCCAGGAGGGGAGAAACCACCAGGAAAGGGGAAAACATTTATAATATAAATAAAGAAGAGACCAGCAGAGGTAGCAGACAGAGCAGCCTGAGCCCTCTCCTGCCAGACAGACCTCTGCTCACCTCCACCTCCCCCCAGGTCTCTTTCCCCTTCCTCCTCCTCACCCCCCTCCTCCACCCGCTGGGGGCAGGGCTTGCCTTCCCACCCACCAGTATTGTTTGCCCCCACCTCTGTCTCCTGCCCTTCCCCTTCCTGCCTGCTCCCCTTTCCCCTCAGTGGACTGGCGCCTCCAGTGACCAAAGACTTGACCACTCAAAGTCCAGCTCCCTATAACTGCTGGACATGGACACCGGTGTGATTGAAGGTGGATTAAATGTCACTCTCACCATCAGGCTACTTATGCATGGAAAGGAAGTTGGCAGTATCATCCCAAGGAAAGGAGAATCGGTTACGATGCTGGAGAAGAGTGGTGGACATATCAACATCTCAGAAGGGAATTGTCCTGGGAGAATTAGCACCTTGGCTGGACGGACTAATGCCATCTTCAAAGCCTTTGCAATGATCATTGACAAACTGGAAGAGGATATAAGCAGCTCTATGACCAATAGCACAACTGCCAGTAGACCCCCCCCCCCCCCGGTTACCTTAAGGCTGGTGTTTCCTGCTAGTCAGTATGGCTCTCTTATTGAAAAAGGTGGTTGCAAGATAAAGGAAATAAGAGAGTACAGGGGCTCAGGTCCAGGTGGCAGGGGATATGCTCCCCAACTCAACTGAGTGGGCAATCACTATTGCTGGCATTCCGTAATCCATCATTGAGTGTGTCAAACAGATCTTCATGGTCATGTTGGAGTCCCCAGCCCCAAGGGCGTGGCCATCCCGTACCAGCCCAAGCCCTCCAGTTCTCCAGTCATCTTTTCAAGTGGTCGGGCCTATGCCATTCAAGGACAGTGTGCCATTCCACAGCCAGATTTGACCAAGCTGCACCAGTTGGCAAGGCAACAGTCTCATATTCCCATGACCCATGGCAATACCAGATTCAGTGCAGGTTTGGATGCATCTGCTCAAACTACTTCTCATGAACTCACCATTGCAGATGATTTGATTGGCTGCATAATCGGGCGTCAGGGCGCCAAAATCGATGAGATCCATCAGATGTCTAGGGCGCAGATCAAAATTGCAAACCCAGTGGAAGGATCTTCTGATAGGCAGGTTACCATCACTGGATCTGCTGCCAGCATGATCCTGGCTCAGTATCTATTCAATGTCAGGCTTTCCTCGGAGACAGGTGGCAGGGGGAACAGCTAGAACAGAGCAGATTCATCCATAATCCCTTTCTGCTGCTCACTACCACCTATGATCCATCTGTGTAATTTCTGAAAAGTCAGCGATTCCAGATTTTAAAATAGTTTGTAAATTTCTACACACTTTATCATCCACTCATGATATTTTAATTGAAATGTTTTAATTCCTTTCGCTGTTCACCAATTATGCTGAGGTATCCATATTTAATTTTATAAGCTTCTCTGCCTTTTGTTTTATGGTTTTGGGGGGGGTTGGCTCATGAATTTTTGTTTGTCATGGAAATGTAAGAGTGGATTATTAATACATTTCAGTTGATTCTGTAATGTCAAGAATTCAAAAAAATAAAAATAAAAACTAGGGCTGGTGAGATGGCTCAGCTGGTAAGAGCCATCTTACTCTTCCGAAGGTCCTGAGTTCAAATCCCAGCAACCACATGGTGGCTCACAACCATCTGTAACAAGATCTGATGCCCTCTTCTGGGGTGTCTGAAGACAGCTACAGTGTACTTACATATAATAAATAAATGAATCTATATATTTTTTTAAAAAATTAAAAAAATAAAAACTAAAAGGTGGACTGGACCGTTTTCTTTGTGATTAGAAACTGGATGCCACGGTGACTTATGTGGTTATTATTCCTGTCTGATGTTATTTCTATACCTTTTAACTTCAGAGAGCCCTGATTCACTTTGCATAGAATTAATGGACTTTCAAAAAAAGAGAAAATATCCAATAAAAATGTGAAAAATATTATGGCTATTTGTTGAAAAATATTCCACTGTCACAGCTATTGCTTTCTTTTCTTTCTTTTTTTTTTCTTTTTTTTAATTGGGTATTCTCTTTATTTACATTTCAAATATATTCCCCTTTCCAGTTCTCCCCTTCAAAAACCCCTTATCCAATCCACCCAGTCAGTCCCATCTTCCTGCCCTAGTATTCCCCTACACTGGGGCATCTGTGGACACACTCAGGCCCAAGGGTCTCTCTTTCCTCTGATGCCAACAAGGCTATCCTCTGCTACATACGCAACCAGAGCCATGGGTCCTTCCACGTATGCTCTTTGGTTGATGGTCCAGTGTCCCAAAGCTCTGGAGAGTCTGGCCTGTTGACAATGTTGCATCCTCCATGGGGCTGCAAACCCCCTCGGCTCTTTCAGTCCCTTCTCATCTCCTACATCGGGGACTTCAGGCTCAGTCCAATGGTTGGCTGCAAGCATCTGCCTCTGTATTTGTCAGGCTCTAGCAGAGCCTCTCAGAAGGCAGCCATATTAGGCTCCTGTCAGCAAGCACTTCCTGACATCTGGGTTTGGTGACTATATGTGGGATAAAATATTCCACAAAATAGAAACAGAATGAACACTACCCAATTTGTCCTATGTGACCACAATTACACTTATAACTAATTTACACCAAAAACAAAAACAAAACAAAACAAAACAAAAAAGGAAGAAAGAGAACTTCAGACCAATTTCCCTTATGAATATTGATACAAACACACTCAATAAAATCCTCCCAAAACGGATTCAAGAACACATCAAACTGATCACTCACCATGATCAAGTAGGCTTCATCCCAGGGATGCAGGGATGGTTCGATATATGGAAATCCATCAATGTAATCNAATACATAAACAAACTGAAAGAAAAAATACCACATGATCATTTCATTTGATGATGAAAAAGCGTTTGACAAAATTCAGCATCCTTTCATGTTAAAAGTCTTAGAAAGATCAGGAATCCAAGGCCCATACCTAAATATAGTGAAAGCAATACACACCAAACTGGTAGGCAACATCAAACTAAATGGAGAGAAACTTGAAGCAATCCCACTAAAACCAGAGACTATCTATTCCCTACCTCTTCAATATAGTACTTGAAGTTCTAGCTAGAGCAATTAGACAAAAAAAAAAAGGTCAAAGGGATACATATTGGAAAGGAAGAAGTCAAAATATCAGGATTTGCAGATGACATGATAGTATACTTAAGGGAACCCAAAACTCCACATGAGAAACCCTGCAGCTGATTAACAACTGCCCCAGCTGTTTCTACAAGAATGGGTGGCAACAGCTTCCTGTGAAGCTTTAGTTACTGGCAAACTCCCTGCTTGGTGGCTTGCTTGCCTGGTTGGCTAAGGCACCTGCTGGAGGTCTGGTACAGAATCAAGACTCGCCCAAACCCAGATAAGGTATGACTTAATTGGCCCAAAATATTAATTTGTGGACTCTCCCTGTATAATCCTTTAGCTGACAATAGCTGTGGCCTTAGCTAGCAAACTCTCTGGTTTTGTCTTAGCCAGTCTCTTTTTAATAAAAAAAGGCTCTAATTTACTGAAAGCAAAACTTAAGTCAGGCTGAAAAATCTCTAAACCCAAGACCCACACCAGGACAGTTTTCCCAGAGGTAGTAGAAGCCATCCTGTGAGTTAGCAATGTCCCAGAGGAAACAGAGGGGCAGAACAGCTTAGCTCCTTTGTGACCTTATCTAACCTGTGAATGTGGGAGTTGTCTCTTGATTCCTACAGACTAGCCATTTCCAGGAACTGAAACTGAAACCTACTCTGACTCCTCCTTGGGTGGTTTATATAAATAGGGTTCAGTTCCTGGCAGAAAAGTGTAGAGAGCAAGGGCTGTGTGTGGTCCAGTAAGATACCGCAAGGCTTGATTCTGTAACTAAAGTCTAGCAGGTGCCTTAGCCATCCGTGCAAATCAGAGGATCTACCATGAACTGGGCTAAAAAGGTTACCCCTCAGATATAGTAAGGCCCTTTGTTAAACCTCAAACAACTTGACCCATCTAAAGGAGACCTTATCTACAGGAGAATAAATGGACTGGGGCATTCCTTCTAGGCTCTGCCCCACAGTTACCTGGAATAGCCATGTATCCCTCACTATAAAAGGGGCTGTGTCACACACACAAACACACACACACACACACAAACTCGCACACACACACACCTCACTCTCTTACTCACACTCTTACCCTCTTACTCTCTTCCCTCTCTGTCCCTTCTCTCCCCAATCCCCTCCCTGCTCTTTTTCATGGGTTCATGGCTGGCCTAAACTCCTCTCCTCTCTACTCACCTCTCTCCTCTCCTCTCCTCTCCTCTCCTCTCCTCTCCTCTTGCCTCTCTCCTCTGTCTGCTCCTCTATCCTTTCTCCCCTATCCCCATCCCCCTATTCCCTCTCTTCCTTTCCCTCCACTCCCCCTCTACCCTTTCCTTCCTTCCCAACTACCCTTCTAATGCCCTGAATAAACTCTATTCTATTTTTCTGGCTAGTACCTCACCAGAAAGGAATGCCTCAGCAGGGGCCCATAGAGGCATCCTCCCCACCCAACCACACACACACACACACACACACACACACACACACACACACACACACACACTGCACCTCTATCAAACCTATTCCTGGTTGTATCTTTTTATAAAACACAACATAGTTGACATTTGATTCCTACAAACTAGCCATTTCCAGGAATAGAAACTGAAACCAACTCTGACTAGAGCCCCCCTCTTGGTGGTTTAGATAAATAGGGCTCAGACCCTGGCAGAAAAGAGTAGAGAGCAAGGGCTGTGTGGGGACCAGTAAGGATAAACAAAGTCAGGGAGATCAGACCGTCCATCCCACGGTCTCCTCCTTTCTTTGTGCAGTTCTTCCTGGGACACCAGAACTCCACACCTCACATCTTCTCTTCTCTTCGTAGATATCCTGAATCTGAGTTTCAGTTTTAGATAAAGACCTTTCCTGAGAGGAGATCCATCACAGAAGTGTTATTGCCACCAGATCAAGGTCTCCACTGCTGAGGTAAGGGTGTCTAGGTTCAGCTTGTTCAATAACCCAAGATGTGTGATAACAGGAGGAGTGGAGTCCTGACACAGGACAGGAAAGCTCAGAGCTTTGTACTCAGGGAGGATCCTGGGCACAGGAGTATCCTTCAGTGGCCATCTTCTGGACCACAGAGCATCCCAAAGCAGAGAAGGCAACCCCTTCCTTCCCCCTGTGTGTTGTGGTCCATGCTTCTCTTCTGGAGCAGTCAAGCATGGAGAAAGATGCCAGGCTGGGATACTCAGATGCTCTTGGAGTCCATGCTGTTGGCTCTTCATTTGTCTCATGGAGATAAAGTCCCAGATCAGAAGCAACTACAGACAAGCTCTGGCAGATCATGTTAGGCCCTCTGGTTTTCAAAGATTCTAATGTCCTCTGTCACTTGTTACTCTGAAGGGTCTGTTTTGTAGTTCTTCCTGTTTCTCTCTTGCAGTGTGAAAAAGGATTTGCTTAATACATTCTGGATTTTCACTATAGTATGGCTTCAGGAGTTTCTTTTTCTGCCCTGTGTATCTGAAGTTCTACGATCCTCTTTTATATATCTGGGTGTGCTTTTTCTGTCCCTAAACTTTTTCTGTCCCTATTTTTGCTAGAAAAAGTCCTCTATGTTGTCTTCGACTCCTAATATTCTCTCCTCCATAATGGTCCACTCTGTTGGTGAGCCTTCCCGTTGAGCATGTGATTTAATAAATCTTTAATCTCTAGCTTCAACCACCATTTTCAATGGCATTTTAAATCTCTAAAAAACCAACCAAAGAGCATACATAGATCAGTCCAAGGCCGTGAGCCCCTCCAGCACATAGGTAAGAGAGGACTGCATTTGCTGGCAGTCCATGGAGAGAATGCACCTAATCCTTTAGAAACTTGGTGCCCCAGTGAAGGAAGAAGCCTGGGGGTAGGGCACCCTCTCAGTGGCAAAGGGGAGGGGGAATGGGATGAAGAACTCCTGAAGAGGGGGCCAGGAGTGGGGACAACATCTGAAATGTAAATAAATGAAGTAATTATTTTATGAAGAAAGCTGTGATGTGTGTGGAGGTCAGCAAAGGTCAGGTGAACTTGGGTGTTAGGACCCAACAGTGTGAATGCTGATTGCCCTGGGTAAGTGGGTGGGTGGACATCTGGTGACTCTGACAGGCCAGGGAGTGGGTAGGAGAGAGGCCTATCAGGCATTGCAGGTTGAGCGATCTGAAGTCTCAAAGGCATTGAGGGGTTGAGAAGTGGGTGGGTGGGTGGTAGACAGGAAGGTTGATCTGCTTCCTGTTCTGTTTCAAATGTATGGACTCTAATTCTTTATTACTGTGACATACCTATAAACAAATACATAAACTCAATCTGCTGAGTACATTTACAGTAGCGTCTATATAGAGATATACAGATAAACAAGATAGGCAGATGAACAGGGGAGCAGATGAATAGACAGGCAGAGAGACAGATATTACTCTGAACATAGGAAATAAATAGCTTTGGGAATCATTTAGGGAGCTCATCTCTGGGTAAGGCTAACTCTGCCGCTCTGCAGCTTTTTATTGCTTGTGTCTCTTCACCTACGTGTGACAACCCATGCAATTTCCCACATCCACATTGGCACGTCAGCTGGTGGTGTCGCTGTTCAGGTCTGTATAATGGCCACATTGCTGAGATTCCTCAGGTGTATCATTCCGGTCATATCTAGAAGACTCATCTTGCAGCAGACTTTCTGGTCTTTTGGCTCTCGTAGCCTTTCTGCAGCCTCTTCTGCAGTGTTGCCTGTATTAGGTGTAAGGCTTATGTTGTAATGTATCAACTGAGACTGAGCACCGCACAGTCCATTGCTGTCTGCACTGTGACTAGGTGTGGCTTTCTGACAAGATCTCTGACTGTTGGGAAAAGGAGCATCTTTGATGGCTGCTGAGTGAGAGTCCCACGTACCTGTGGGTAGAAAGATGAGTACTGAGAGGCAGTGAGGAATTCTACTTGGGTGGGAAACTGGCCTTAGTGGGCTCTCTTCTGAGACCTTTGACCTCCCCGGCCACATAGGGTTGGTTAGGTCTTCAGTTAGCAGGCATGGTTTTCTTCCTGTTCAGACAGCCTGAAGTCAAACTAGACANTGGCCTGTTATCACCAACACACAAAGGCCACAACTGCACCTTTACAGTTCTCTCAATGTGATGGTCTCTGTCCTTCAGAGGTGTCACAGGTAGGTAGGTTATTACTTTCCTCCCCTGGCAACATTCCAGCACCTTCTGATATTATGAAAGCTGGTCCTCAGGAAAACACTTCTGNGTCANGTTCAGCTTGNTTTCTCCAAGTTCTGTATNTGAAGTGTGTGGTGACTTCACAAAAGGGACCTTCAGCTTCTGAGGCTCAAATAAGAGCAATAGCCTGTATTTGGGGGAGTTTCATGTACACCACTGACAAACAACTCAAAAGAAGATTCTCCTGCCTGACAATGAAGTTTCTGTTACTCTGTGNCTCATGGGGAAGGCATTCTCAACCATAGGAAGTGTCATGACTGCATTTAAAGTATACACATATGTAGGCAGGTGTTCCTATATATACTATAAATAATTTAGGTAAATATGAAATAGTGATTCCCAATGTAGTCTTTTTCCATAGTTTTGTTTTAACTCTTTCTCCAAGTTAAACCTTGTATTTTCTGGAGTATCTGAGCCAGTGTGATTTCTAGAAATGCTATTACCTTAAATCTCTGAACTACATTACACACNATGTTTGTCAAAGTTCTCTCAGAATGTACCCATCAGTGCTGGCTGTGTCTGCTGGATGCACAATCTCTTGGAAGCTCTGGTTCTTAGTTTGTCTTGAGTTCCAACCTCAATCACCCAGAGAGCACAGTACTGGGGAGCATACAACTTGATCTTCTGAAGAGCAGGAAGCAGGGCTCACTGTGCCCTCCTAGGAGTCTGCCTACCACACAGGCCACGTCCCACTTCTACTAAGACAAAAGGGGGAACTTGCAGTTGGTTGGACATCCTTTTCAAATCAGTCTTTCCACCCATTGTCCTGTGTCATTCCCTCATTATATGATAGCTGCACAATGAGGCTACAGTTCCAGAGGCCCTATGAGCACCTTAGTAAAGGGTTCACATAAGGTTGAGGATCCAGCCAGGGGAAGTATTGCTTCTTTTACATTGAATGGACTGCTCTGTCCTTTTAGGGTTGTCCTTTTAGGCTGCAGTGGGTAACTGTACAGAGTCAGTGGAGTCTGACTTAGACCAGCAAGTGTGAGGAAAGACTAGGAGGAAGCAAAATCTGAGCAAGAGGACTTGGTCTGTCCAGGTCAGCAGTAGAAGCAGCAACTGAGAGAAGAAAAGGAAGGCAATGCTGGCTCTCATGGGGGCTGGGCAGGGTCCTGCATTACTGTATAAGAAAACAGAAAGGCTGTGTCCTACTTTAATTAATTATTGGCATTTCTCTCCTCTATTCTCCATTCAGCTCCTACCAGACAGAGCCATGGCTTGGGCCTCCAGCTTTGATGCATTCTTTACGAATTTTAAGAGGGAAAGCAAAATCATCTCCGATGATAATGTCACCTTGATTAAGGCTTACATAGAGCAAAATAAGCTTCAGGAAGCTCTTTCTATCATTGAAAATGCACTGAGAAACATCGAGAGTGCTCCTCTGAACATAGCTGTGACAGGGGAAACAGGCACAGGGAAGTCCACTTTCATCAATGCCCTGAGGGGGGTGGGGCAGGAAGAAGAAGATGCAGCTCCCACTGGGGTGGTAGAGACAACGATGGGGAGAACTCCATACCCACACCCAAAGCTACCCAATGTG
>NW_018392112.1:37793-42621 GCF_900095145.1 Mus pahari | reverse complement strand
TTCCTGCACGCTAAGGCTAACGCGTACTATCGAACCAGAATGTAGTTCAAAAAGCAAAGAAACAAGTTCTANTGTGCACCAAGCAAATCATAATTCAAGACAGTGACTATCTCCCAGCAGGAATCCCAGATGTTGGGAGGCTGAAGCAGGTCTGCTGGGAATTCAAAGGTTCATGGTCTACCGAGTGAGGCCTCGTCTCAAAAACCAACCAAGCACAAGATAATCACTTGAACAATATGGAGGAACATGCAGGTCAATCCTGCACTCAGGGAGCTCAGACAAGAGGACCTTGATTCCCAGTCCAGCGCAGCTACTACCTGGCAGGTCTAAGAGAGCCTGTACCACACTGTGAGGCCCTGTCTCAACCCTTGAAATTCAACCAGAGAAGCACAGAATACTGGAGGTGAAAGCAGACCTGAATTTTGAATGGAGCCCAATGTCCACGTGAAGAGACAAACTCTAGGATGCCCTGTGCAGTCTTATATCTAAAATGTCTCAGAACCAGTTAGGGTGTCCTGGCCCAGGCTAAGGCCTTACCTGATTAGGACCCAGGTGGCAGGCTCAAGAGATCCGAGTGTCTTCTATGGCTCCACTGGCGAACATTTACAGACCATTTCCCTCCAGCCCTTTATCAGCTCCACCACTAACAAAAGCTGCCATCTGATTGGATGGCTTTGCTCCACCCATTTAATCTTATGTGGAATTTCTTTCTCAGTAGTCACTAAATCAAAGCTCCCTGGAAGAAAGAAGAAATGAACAAACAAAATCCTCACTCTGGGACGGATATCAGGAGTCCATGGTTGAAAAAGGAAAGAAAAGAAAAGAAAAAGAAAAAAGAAAAAAGAAAAAAGAAAGCCGGGGCAGGGCATGGTGGTGCACGCCTTTAGTCCCAGCACTTGGGAGGCAGAGGCAGGCAGATTTCTGAGTTCAAGGCCAGCCTGGTCTACAGAGTGAGTTCCAGGACAGCCGTGGGCCACGGCTACACAGGGAAACCCTGTCTTGAAAAAACAACATCAAAAAAACAAAAAAACAAACAAACAAAAACCAACAACAACAAAAAAGGAGTCCATGGTTGAATTCATGTCACAACACTGATTCATTTATTTGTTTTTTTAATTTGT
Organism: Mus pahari; assembly: GCF_900095145.1. Classification (NCBI taxonomy): domain Eukaryota; kingdom Metazoa; phylum Chordata; class Mammalia; order Rodentia; family Muridae; genus Mus; species Mus pahari. The sequence goes on along the minus strand of NW_018392112.1, from coordinate 41,500 downwards.
TCAGTTATTTGCTTATTTATATACTTGGCTTGTATTTTACTTCTGTGACCGTGTCTTACTCTGTAGATAATCTTGATTTGGACTCTCAGTAATCCTTCTTCCCCTTCTTTCTGAGAAGACTACTGTTTTGATCCAGCACAACTGGCTAAATTATATTCATAAGTGACCCACATTGTTCTGAGGCTGAGTTAGGTCAGGATTTAATCTGGGCCTGATACTAGAGAAACTTTTAGGAAAAAAAAAAAACAGAAATTAATATTTCCACAACTGTGAATGTATTTTGGAGTTCTTATCAAGGCTGAGCCTGATGCTCTGTCAGTCATCAGCTGTGGCAGTTTGAGAAGGCAGAGGCTGGAGGACGCCAGACAGGTCCATTCAAAGTCTTGAGCTACACAGCAAGATTGAGGACAGCCTGAGTTAATAGACATCACTTTTTCTTTTCTCTTCTTTTTTTAAGATTTATTTATTATTATATGTAAGTACACTGTAACTATCTTCAGACACACCAGAAGAAGATATCAGATCACATTGCAGGTGGTTGTGAGCCACCATGTGGTTGCTGGGATTTGAACTCAGGACCTTTGGAAGAGCATTCAGTGCTCTCAACCTCTGAGCCAACTTTCCAGCCCAACATCAATTTTTCTAATCGCATGTAAATCCAAACCAAAACAAAGAAAATGGCCTTTGAGGGAGAAGCTGTCCTTGGTGCCCTGAAGGGTAAGGGTGTTGGAGAAAGGATGCCAAAAAAGAGAAAACTGTGACTGGGTAGTTAGCAGGGTATAGTGCTAACACCTTCAATTTTAACAGCTGGGAGGCAGGAGCAAAAGAATCTCTGAATCTACATAGGGAAGTCTAGCCCAGCCACCTTGAATCACAATACCACTCTGTCTCAAAATTAAAAACAAAACAAAGCAACTAATTTTTTTAAACACTTATTTATTTATTATACATAAGTACACTGTAGCTGTCTTCAGACACTCCAGAAGAGGGCGTCAGATCTCATTATGGGCGGTTGTGAGCCACCATGTGGTTGCTGGGATTTGAACTCAGGACCTTTGGAAGAGCAGTCAGTTTCTGAGCCATTTCTCCACCCCCCTCCCCTAATTTTTTCATTTAACAAGGGAGCCGTGTAGCTTGTGAAAAGGCACAATTGGAAATGGCGTTGACATTAAGCCTAACTACCTAAGTTCATTTACAGGAACCCACATGCTTGAGAAAACCTCCCCTGGATGTTCTCCCAACTCAATGTCTATCTCCCATGACTGTCCTCCCATATAAATAAATAAGTAAATAGATGTAAAAGTTAATTCGTGGAAGTTAAGCAGGATTGTGGCATAAGCTTATGTCTCAGAACTGAGGACACTGAAGACGGATTGCTGTAAGATTGAGTCCAGCCTAAACCACTGAATGAAAGTTTTATTTCACCCAACAACAGTTGACTCAAGACAGAGGGTATCCTCACATCCAGTCAGGAACTCCATGATGTTTTCAAGGTTGAGATCCTCACACCCAAATATCTCCCTGTCTCTGTCTCCTCTGTCTCTGTCTCTTTCATTCAATAATAAATAGAGTAAAAAAAAAATGGGTTAGAAAAAAGAAAGGAGCCGGGCAGTGGTGGCGCAGGCCTTTAATCCCAGCACTTGGGAGGCAGAGGCAGGCGGATTTCTGAGTTCGAGGCCAGCCTGGTCTACAAAGTGAGTTCCAGGACAGCCAGNGCTATACAGAGAAACCCTGTCTTGAAAAAACAAAACAAAACAAAACAAAACAAAACAAAAAACCAAAAAACAAACAAAATAAAAAAAAAAAAGAAAGGAAAGAAAGAAAGAAAGAAAGCTAAAAGTCCTGTGCTAAATGCCATTGTGGGTATGTGCTGACTTCCATAACACATAACAGAGTGTGGAAGATGCTTCAAAATCCACACTATCAACAGACGTCTAACTACGAAATGTGGTGACTCCTAGGATAGGGATAGGGACACTTCAGGCACAATTCCATTACAATGGATACTTGATATAGTATTTGACATTTGATATAATTATGTCACAGAGCCTAATAGGAAGCATAAAGGCATGCTGCGAGTGCTAGACAGGCTTTAAAAATGTTTAATTATTACAGGCAACGTTGTTTAGTTGAGTTCCGGTGGATATGTCTAAAATATCACTCTATCACCTAAAGCTCAGGCAGCCTTGCAGGAAACGGGGTGGAAAGATTGTGAGGGCCAGAGGGTCAGGACGTTAACTGTGAGACTGTGTCTCCTAGGAATGCGAGAAGGCACACCCTTAAACTCTCACAAGCCTTGTTACCTAAGCAGGAGCTGAACAAGAACAGCACTCGTGCCACGTGACCAGAAGGAAAACTCAGGCCCCAGCCCTACACGAAGACCTAAGGCATACAGGAAGTAGACAAATAATCTTTCCTAGTCAGGGACACTCCATTTGGTTATATGAATACAAAATGGTCAGCCCTGAAAACATACATGACTATACGCTAATACAGTATGTTAGAACAAATATGTATACACATATACATATGTGCACGTAACAGCAACTAATAAAAAAATAGGCCACGAATGTGAAATAGACCAAGGCAGGGGACATGAGAGGTTTGGATGGACATCACTTTCTATAGTAGGCCAGCACTTCTTTTATTCTGTAGCATCATACTTTTGTTAAATTATTCCATTTATTATGCATATTGTTATTGTTATTTAATTATACATTATGATTATAAAACAAAACATTACAAAATACTTAATTTTTCTTTTGTAAATATTTATTTTAACCACATGTGTGTGGGTGTTAGCCTGCATGCATGTCAGTGTACCACATGTCTGCAGAGCCAGAAGAGTCCAGAGCACAGGGTCAGATAACCCTGTAACTGAATGCAGTTACAGATGGTCATGAGCCACCACTGAAGGGCTGGTGGTGAATCCGGGACTTCTGCAAGAGCTGCCAGTGCTCTGAATCACTCACCTATCTCTCCAGGGCCCCTCCCCCTGCTGTGAGCCTGTGTCTGATGACTCCTAGGCTGATCCCAAACTCCCCGTGCTGCCAGGAGGATCTTGAACTTCTGACCCTCCTGCCTGCCTTCGGGTCTGAAAGCTGGAATTTCAGCTTGGGACCACCACACTCACTGAATACAGTGTTTCTTGCAGCAAATCAGACCCTGGTTCTTGAGTGCTAGCCAAGTAGTCTAAAAAGAAGCTACAAACAATCCTAATTAATTGTTTTGTTTCTTTCATGTGATAACATACCGTGTGTTTGGGGGTTGGAGAGATGGCTCGGCAGTTAAGAGCACTGACTGCTCTTCTGAAGGTCCTGAATTCAAATCCCAGCAACCACATGGTGGCTCACAACCATCCATAATGAGATCTGATTCCCTCTTCTGGGATGTCTGAAGACAACTACAGTGTACTTATATTAAATCAATCAATCAATCTTAAAAAAAAAAAGATGCCATGTATACAGGCTGTCTTCAGAATCCTTATGCAGCTAAAACTGGTCTGGGACTCCTTTAGCTTCCAAAATGCTGGCATCACAGGCATGAGCCAGCACATCCAGCCCTGATTTTTCTCACCTGGGAAAACCAGATAAACCTGTTACTACGTCATTCAAGCATTTTCTATTTGATGGTATCACGCTTTCAAAAAGAAAACCCCAAAGCTGGAGAGTAGTCAAGGGCACTGATTTCTCTTGCAGAGGATTCAA
>NW_018392112.1:27382-34398 GCF_900095145.1 Mus pahari | reverse complement strand
CCTCTTCTGGAGTGTCTGAAGACAGCTACGGTGTACTTACATATAATAAATAAATAAATCTTAAAAAAATAAAACAAAAAAAGAATGGGTGATCTGCCGGGCATGGTAGCACACTCCTCTCCAAAAACAAAACAACAACAAAAAAACAAACAAAAAAAAAGAATAAAAGAATGGGTGATCCAAGTGTTTCTAGATTTTCTACTTCTGTAATATCTGTCACTTAGTGGTGACACCATTTGATGTTATGAACTCAATTCCTAGTAGTCACATGGTGGTTGATGGGATGCCCCCTTCTAATGTGTCTGAAGACAACAACACTATACTTACATATATAAAATAAATAAATCTTTTTTTTTTAAAAAAAAAGAACAAACACCATGTTCTAGGGTGACATAGGGTGACATACTTCTGTTATTAGGAAGAGCCAGAATCTGAATAACAGAAGCCAAAAGCAAGGTTAGTACTTTTAGAGATGTTCCTATAACTATGGACTATAATGGATTAGGTTTTGTTTTTGTATTGGCTTGTAGTACTGTCTACATGCTGAATTGTGTGGCCTGAATGGTACATCCACCATGGAGTCAGTTGTGCTGAGGTCTGGGTCCTATTAAAGTTAGTGACTCTCTTTTATTAATCATGGTGCCATCCTTCCTCCACCCCGCAGTGTCTATTTTCATTTTTTTTATTTAAAAATTTTAGCCGGGCGTGGTGGCACACGCCTTTAATCCCAGCACTCAGGAGGCAGAGGCAGGTGGCTTTCTGAGTTTGAGGCCAGCCTGGTCTACAGAGTGAGTTTCAGGACAGCCAGGGCTACACAAAGGAACCCTATCTTGAAAAAAAACAAAAAACAAAAAACAACAAAAAAAAAGGAAAAAAAAAAAAAAAAAGGAGACCAGAGCACATGCCTTCACATTGGGAAGAAAATTGTGTGTACTGGGTTCAGATCACAGAGACTGAGGCTATATGGAAAATAATGAAATGAGGGTACAGGAAACTGGGAGTGTCAGAAGGACAATTATGTATTTTTAAATGATGATGTAGCATCAGAGAGCCACCTATAAACTTGTAAATATTGTTCCCTGAAGTTCCAGTTAGTGAGTGTTTCCCAAGAATGGTAGTTGTAAAGGTCCAGTTTGACCCTGGGAACCTGGAGGAATCCAGGGAAGCTGGAGGAGGGCACAGAGGTCATTGTACCCAGAGATGCACTAAGAGAACCAGGAAGGTTAATCACAAAGGGGCGTCTTCCTTAATGCAGGTGGGAAAAAATAAAAGCCAAACCAAACCCGCATTCCATCCAGAAAGCTGAGTGTGGATTTTGGTAAGGACCTAATGACTTTTTGCTCCCTGTAGAGACGACAGACCTCACCCACCTTTTTGTCATCTGTAGAGACAGACCTCACCCACCTTTTTGTCATCTGTAGAGACAGACCTCACCCAAATTCCCCAGACTTTTCCCTCCCTAGACCATTACCTATCTAAAGCAGATGTCACATATACTTTATGGTCTGCTGACTTCTTCGCTTTACGTCATAGACCACGCTCGGTCTTTTAGCTACAGAACCCACCCTCTTGCTCACTCATTCTTTGGAATAGAGTTTCTATATAGTCACACCTTAAGCCTTGTTGTGCACCTGGCATTGGACTGATTGTTGTCTGGAAACCTTTCCCACAATTGTACGCTATTTTAAATATGCCGACAATGAACTGCCTGGCAACAGACTTTCCAAAGGCTGATCCAGGTGAAAGTAAATCTGCACATCATTTTGATTATCATCTACTCCAGGGGATTCCCCCTCAATAGGCACATAAATGTGAGGAACATGACCTAGGAGAAGGTAAGAACAGAAAATTTAATAAAAATTAAGGGCTTAGGAGGTCTTTTCACTGAAAGGGGGTTACAACCTTAGTGAGAGGGTAGAACTAAGTATGGGCTTTCCTCAGTCTTCTGAGACCCAGCATTTTGTATAATTATTAAAATATGTGTTAAGATCTAAAGTACAAGACAGGAAGTGGTGGCACATGTCTTTAATGTCCAGCACTCAGAAGGCAGAGGCAGGTGGATTTCTATGAGTTTAAGGCCAGCCTGGTCTACAGAGCAAGCTCCAGGACAGCCAGGGCTACACAGAGAGACCCAGTCTCAAAAAACGAAAAAAATCCAAAGGAAGAAAATACTCAGAGTTACAGTCCTGTAACTTTATACACATAGGACCTAAAGCAAGCAAAGCCCAGGAAAAGAGGGGTGGTACAGTCCCTGTCAACTACAGAGACAGGGAGGAGGAGGGAGAGGGGGAGGGGGAGGGGGAGGGGGAGGAGAGGGGGAGGGAAAGGGATTCTTTTGACTTACAGGGCATCATCGACACAAGTTTGGGACTTGCCCTCTTCTCAGCATCTGACTGTACTTGCTCCCATGCTCTGAGACCTACCTGTCAGCCCTTTCTGCCCTGGGCTGGCTGGAGGAGGAATGACAGGTGAGACAAGGTTCCCCTGCTGTAGCATGAGCTAACTTGGTTCTGGTTTATCAGATGGAGGATGCTCTCTTCTTCAGATAGTCAAATTGACATTTAAATGATTGTTTAAATTTTAGTAAAAAGAAAAAAATTTTAAGGGCAAAATTCGTAAATTTGAACAATACCATTGGGTACACTCTTATCTGTTCATCACTACTAAGGAATAGCCTGTGCTCTTATTTGAGTTGCTTTCTGAAAAATCTGTTAAATTCTATAAAAATGGAGCATCTGTAACAGAGCCCGTTATTGGCTTATTAAATAATATGACTGGTAAGGAGGGAGCTCATAGGAATAATCTCCTACTGATAAAGAGTCTGAAAACATTATTTTCCCACTAAATACGATGTGGGTAACTTATTTGACCCTGTTAAAAATTGGCAAGTCACATTAACATGTTACTTGGGATCTATAAAAGAAGGTCATCTTTTTAAGATTTCATAAAAAATATTCCATTAGTATTTGCTAAAACATATATATATATATATATATATATATATATATATTTAAAGATTTATTTATTATATATAAGTACTCTGTAGCTGTCTTCTGACACACCAGAAGAGGGCATCAGATCTCATTGTGGATGGTTGTGAGCCACCATGTTGTTGTTGGGATTTGAATTCAGACCTTTGGGAGAGTAATCAGTGCTCTTAACTGCTGAGCCATCTTTCCAGCCCCCAAAGCTTATATCTCAATATCCTCTAAGAAATTGCTTGTAATGATTTTATAGATGGCTCTTAAAAAGGACAAAGAGCATGTTCGCAGTCAGACACCATGTTTAGCATTCGCAGTCAGACATCATGTTTAGCATTGTTCTTGGTTCGGATAGTGCAACTCATAACCCAGCCAATCGGCTTGTACTAAATGTTCTCAGTCGTTGAATATTTTAACCGACGCTGCTCTTTATTTAAATTTGGATGGCAGTTTACTGGTTGGACTAAAACGAATTGGTTTTATCGTCATAATGGATAGCTTTGGAACAACCTCAGTTTGTACATCCTCATCCAGAATGGATATCCTCAAGGAAGGTTGGTGCTCGACATTCACTGACCTCATATATAAATTAGCACATGAAGGATAGAGATGGACTGAGCTTGGAAAGCAACCTAAACTGAGAGAAAAAGAATGATGCAGACAGACTGTGCGTGTAGAAAGGGTATAGTGGAAGGAAGCATTGGGAATGAGGTACTAGAGAATGGAGTCTAGTCAAAAGAAAGTGGGAGCTGATGGGACAGGAAGGAGTGCTTTGGATGTAGTGATAGAAAGGAGACAACCCTGGAAGAAAGGCTTAAGGCACTCCTGCAGCCCCTTTACTTTCTTTAAAAAAAAAATCCAATTTCATTGTAACAGAACAGTGATACTGACCTGCTGATATGTCCGTCTCTAGAAAACACTAGCAGGAAAAACCTGACTGGGAGGAAAGCCAGGAACAGCTGTGGCTGTTATTGCTAAAAGATAGCACCTATAAAATTTCTTAGTCCCCGGCCAGTGGTGGTACACACCTTTAATCCCAACACTTGGGAGGCAGTAGCGGGAAGACTTCTGAGTTCGAGGCCAGCCTGGTCTACAGAGTGAGTTCCAGGACAGCCAGAGCTACACAGAGAAACCCTGTCTCGAATAACAAAAACAAATAAGCAAACAAAATTTCTTAGTCCCAGTGCACCCTCTGTTTATTATATTTTCTTTTGACACTAAGGAAGCAACAGCAAATCTCCAAGGTATTTTGGGCTGGGATGGATTTTTGTATGATGATATTTTTCTAAGGTTATAAAGGCATACTCAGTTTAACAAAAATTAACTTAGCGATGTGTATCCAAAACTGTAATATAAAATCCTAATCTTACAAATAGTTACTAACCTGTTATAAACTGCTTAAGGATAATGAAGACAGGCAAGTTAATGGTCAGTCACCTTGTAAATAATCAAATTCTTTTGTCATGCAAAGTACAAATTTAATTTATTTATTATATATAAGTACACTGTAGCTGACTTCAGACGCACCAGAGGGTGTCAGATCTTATTAAGGGTGGATATGAGTCACCATGTAGTTACTGGGATTTGAACTCAGGACCTTCAGAAGAGCAGTCAGTGCTCTTACCTGCTGAGCCATCTCGCCATCTCACCAGCCCCCCCCCTTTTGTTTTTTGAGACAGGTTTCTCAGTATAGCCCTGACTGTCCTGGAACTCACTTTGTAGACCAGTCTGGCCTTGAACTCAGAAATCCGCCTGCCTCTGCCTCCAGAGTGCTGGGATTAAAGGCGTGCGCCACCATGCCCAGCTCCCTTTTTGTTTTTTTCAAGACGGGGTTTCACTGTGTAGTTCTGGCTGTCCTGAAACTTACTTTGTAGACCTGGCTGGCTTCAGACATCCACCTGAGTACTGGCATAAAAGGTGTGTGTTACCACTGACTTGAGTGCTTCTAGATGAAGGTTTTTATCTATCTATCTATCTATCTATCTATCTATCTATCTATCTATCTATCTATCTATCTATCTATCTATCTATGTTTTCCAGGACAGGGTTTCTCTGTGGCTGGCCTGGAACTCTGTAGACCAGGCTGGCCTCACAGACTCTTCCCTCTGCCTCTGGAGTGCTGGGATTAAAGGATCAACACATGAGGTTTTTTGTTTTTGTTTTGTTTGTTTTGTTTTTTATTTGTTTTTGAAACAGGGTTTCTCTGTGTAGCCTTGCCTGTCCTGGAACTCATTCTATAGACCAGGCTGGCCTCAAACTCAGAAATCTGCCTGCCTCTGCCTCCCAAGTGCTGGGATTAAAGGTGTGTACCACCACGCCAGGCAAAACTTGAGTATTGCTGGCACATATGCACTACATGTGAGCTTGGTATCTGTGGAGGGTAGAAGACATCAGACGGGGGTTATGGACATTTGTGAGTTACCTTGTGGGTTTTGGTATGGAACCCAGGTCATATGAAAGAGCAGTATGTGTACTCTTAACCACGGAACCAGCTCTCCAGCCCCTACCCCTACCTTTGACAAACATTTCCATGATCAAAATCTACATTAAATATTTTGTGACCTTGAACTAACTTTGAAGGCCCCAGGAAGTCCCAAGAGACTGATAAAAGAGGATTAAAAAATTCAGACTATTGTTCTGTGATGCAAACTTTGTCAGATAAGAGGTGATTCTTGCTGGGTGTGGTAGTTCTGGACTCTATTCCCCGCATTTAGGAGTCAGAGACCCTGCAGAGAAGGTAAAGGGGCAAACGGCTTTTCATTCCAATGCTCAGGACATAATGCTTTTAGTGTGCTTCTAATTTTAAATTCACTTCTCTAGGCGAAAGCTCAAAGATGCTGTTTATCTATTCACATTCCAGATAACAGTCAGCACCCTTTTAAATTATCTTTCTTGTATTTAGCTCCCAAACCAAAAAATATGCATAAGAATGGATCATCCTATGGCTGGGTGGAGCTGCAGAATCAAGCTTGTGCTGGCTGGCCGTACAACGTCTGGATCTCTTTCTATTGGTTTATCTACTTATTTATTTTAAGATTTATTTTATTATTATATCTAAGTACACAGTTGCTGACTTCAGACACACCAGAAGAGGGAGTCAGATCTCATTGTGGGTGGTTGTGAGCCACCATGTGGTTGCTGGGATTTGAACTCAGGACCTTCGGAAGAGCTATCAGTGCTCTTAACCACTGAGCCATCTCTCCAGCCCCCGGTTTATTTATTTTTTTTTATTTATTTTTATTTGTCTATTTTTTCGATCATTTCTCACTGTGTCATCTTGGGCATTAGCTGTGGATTTTACCAAGTGAGTAAGGTCCAAAAGCAAGGATAGAATGGGGAGAGCATTAGAGCCTCCCCTGAGCTTCTGCTTGTGCCTCCTTGCCAGCTGTGAGTAATTCTGCCCCAGCTGTCCCCACTCTCAGAAGTGCTAGAGAATGTGAGGGTGGGGTGGTAGCAGTATGGAGGACACTGTCTTTTCACAGCAGGGACATCTCCAGGGTGCTGTGACACTGTCTGTTGATTTCCCATAAGCAAACTCAATAAATAGAGATCCATCCAGCTCTATGTGGGGGGATCATTACTTTGGTCTTTCTCTGAGGCTAACAGACTTCTTTGCAACCCTCAAGGTCATGTGCTTCCCAGGGAAGCAATCTTCCCATGGAGCTGCAGCCCCAGCCTAGTGCTTTCCAATTAAACTTTTTTTGTTTTGTTTTGTTTTGCTTTGCTTTATGTGAGGCAGGGTATCTTTACATTGGAACTTGCTATATAGATCAGGCTAGTCTTGAACCCAAAGATATCTGCCTGCCTTTGTCTCCCAAGTCCTTGAATTACAGGCATGTGATACCATGCCTGGCTTTGGTTTTATTTCTTTTTTTCTTTTTTTAAAGATTTATTTATTTATTTATTATATGTAAGTACACTGTAGCTGTCTTCAGACACTCCAGAAGAGGGAGTCAGATCTTCTTTTTTTTTGGTTTTTCGAGTCAGGGTTTCTCTGTGTAGCCCTTGGCTGTCCTGGAACTCACTTTGTAGACC
>NW_018392112.1:23251-26707 GCF_900095145.1 Mus pahari | reverse complement strand
CTGAACTCAGGACCTCTGGAAGAGCAGTCAGTGCTCTTAATGGCTGAGCCATCTCTCCAGCCACATAATGACTCTTTCTAAACCCCCAAAAAACAAATGGATTTGATGTTGGACTGGAAAACCTACATTCTGCATCAGTTGACATAGATAAAACAAGTAAGGAAAGCCCCTGTCCCTAAATCCTGATTGTTGGAAGAATGTAACTATGACTTGGTACAGATGTTTGTGGTTTTCAAGCTGAAAAACTCTTAATATCCAAGCTTGGGATAAAAGCCCAGCTCAAAAAAAAAAAAAAAAAAAAAAAAAACAAAAAACAAAAAACAAAAAACAAAAAAACAGCGTTCAGCTCCTGAGTCTGTTCTGTGGCTGTGAACAAGCAGTGATGACTTGATTACAGTAAATTTTTGTCATCTACTGACCAAGCCCACTCAGTCAACAGGGTCTTGATGGAGGAAGTGAAGATCAAAGAAAAAGAAAGACAATTAGACAACTGTAGTATGACTCCAGCAAGTGCTGAAGCAGGTATAATTTTTCCCAGGCTGCTTTTGTATCACTGTAGGTACATACAGAGAATAGGGTCAGTTCTAAGGCATAAGCAAAATAGTAAAGGGACAAAGAAGGTATAAACAAAAGTCCTGATGTCACTATTTCTAGAGACCTGTCAAGATGCAAGGAATACATTAGCTTTCATTTTAAAAGCCTCACGTACAAGTGCCAGCACTTAGGAGGCAGAGATGGGCAGATTTCTGTGAGTTTAAGGCTTGAAGCCAGACTGGTCTAAACAGTGAGGCATTAAAAACCAAAATGTTTCTTTCCTCTCTCCCCCACATACCTAATTTTGTTCCCCTTCTCCTTCCCATCCAGGTCCCTTCTGCCCTCTGCTCCCGTGATTGTTTTCTTCTCTCTTAAGGAGGATTGAAGTGCCCTCACCTGGGCCCTTCTGCGTGTTAACCTTCTTAAGTTCTGTGGACTGTATTTTTGATATTCTGTACTTTTTTTTTTTCTGGCTAATATCCACTTATTAGTGAGTCTATACCATCCCTGTCCTTTTGGGTCTGAGTTACCTCACCCAGGATGATATTTTCTAGTTTCATCCATTTCCCTGCAAAATTCATGATGTCTTTATTCTCTCTCTCTCTCTTTATTTTATTTTATTTTATATTTTATTTATTTATTTTTGAGACAGGGATTCTCTGTGTAGCCCTGGCTGTCCTGGAACTCACTCTATAGACCAGGCTGTCCTCGAACTCAGAAATCCGCCTTGCTCTGCCTCCCAAGTGCTGGGATTAAAGGTGTGTGCCACCATGCCCAGCTCATCTTTGTTCTTAATAGCTGAATAGTATTCCATACCATTTCATACACATTTTCTGTATCTATTCTTCCATTGTAGAACATCAGAGTTATTTCTAGCTTCTGGCTATCATAGACAAGGCCACTATGAGTATATTGGAGCACATGCCCTGTGGCATGGTGGGGCATCTATTGGATGTATGTCCAAGAGTGGTATATCTAGGTCTTCAGGTAGGTCTATTTCCAGTTTTCTGAGGAACCTACTGGCTGTACCAGTTTGCAATCTCACCAGCAACGGTAGAGTATTCCTCTTTCTCCACATCCTTGCCAACACATGCTGTCACCTGAATTTTTGATCTTAGCCATTCTGATCGGTGTAAGGTGGAATCTCTGGGTCATTTTGATTTGCATTTCCCTGATAACTAAGGACCTTGAACTTTTCTTTAAGTGCTTCTTGCTATTCCAGATTTGTCTGTTGTGAATTCTCTGTTTAGTTTTATACCCCATTTTTTGTTTGTTTGTTTGTTTGTTTTCCTTTTGGAGGTTAGCTTCTTGAGTTCTTTACATATTTTAAACATTAGCCTCTATCGGATGTGATGTTAATGAAAATTATTTTACAATCTGTAGGATACTGGTTTGTTTTATTGACTATGTCCTTTGCCTTACAGAAGCTTTTCAGTTTTATGGTGTCCTATTTATTAATTCTTTATCTTAGAGCCTGAGTCATTGCAGAATGAATGGAAATATGCAACCTCAGGGGCTGTGAGGTGGGAGGACCCTCTAGAAAGTACCAGAGACCTGAGAGGTGAGAGATTCTCAGGACTCAAAGGGAGGAACCTTAGGTAAAATGCTCAACAGTGGGGGGGGGGGCAAGAGGGAACTCATAGAGTCCACCTCCAGTAGAAAGACAGGGCATCAAGTGGAGGGATGGGGTTGGTATCCCACAGTCAAAAATTTTGACCTGGTATTTTTCTTGTCTAAAGTAAAAAGGAAAAGAAACCGAGGGAAAGGTAGTTCAATGGTCGGCCCAACTTGGGATCCATCTCAAGGGGACGATCCAAGGTCTGACACTACTATTACTGATGCTATGGTGTGCTTACAGACAGGAGCCTAGCATAGCTGTCCTCTTTGAGGCCCAGCAAGCAGCTGACTAAGATAGATTCAGATACTTACACCCAACCATTGGAGTGAAGTCAGGGACCCCTGAGATCTCTCAGACCCTAAGCCAACAACCAGACAGCATACATGAGCTGGTTTGAGGCCGTTGGCACATATACAGCAGAGGACTGCCTGATTTGGTCTCAGTGGGAGAAGACTTGCCTAATCCTTAAGAGACTCAAGGCCCCAGGTAGTGGGGAGGCCTTGGAACCTCCTCTGGAGACAGAGGAGGAAGAATGGGATGAGGAACTGTGGGAGGGAGGACAGGGAGGGGGGCAACTACTGGACTGTAAAAAAAAAAAAAAGTAACAAGAAATAAATAAAAAATTAAGTAAAAAATTAACCAACCAACCAAAGAAACAAACCAAATCAAAAAGCCCTCTAGAGCCTATTGATGTGGAAACACATGTAAAATACTAATACATGGAAGGCAGAGGCAGGAGGGTTTCATTTTTACCTTCAATCCCACTATAGAAAAAGTAACAGAAAACAAAACATCCTTAGTAGGGTATAGAGGCTCTTTCCTGTAATCTTGGAGTCAAGGAGAGATAGGAGGATCATGGATTGGTCTCCGTCTTAAAAAAATGAAATAATCATGGGAGAATTTTCTGTCTTCTGATATTTTTCTCAATTTCCAAAGTCTTGAACTTCTTGTCATCCAGAACTTCCACTTGCTCAGTTAGAGTTACACCAAGATAGTTTATATTATTTGTGGCTATTATATAGGATGTTCTTTTTCTAATTTCTTTCTCAGCCCATTTATCATTTGTATAAAGCAGGACTTCTAATTTCTTTGAATTATTCTTGTATCCAGCCACTTTGTTGAAGTTGTTTATCAGCTCTAGGAGTTCTCTGGTAGAAGTTTTGGGGTCTTCTATGTCTATTATCATATCACCTGTGAATAGTGGTGCTTTGATTTTTTCCTTCCCAGTTTCTCTCTCTCTCTCTCTCTCTCTCTCTCTCTCTCTCTCTCTCTCTCTTCTTTCTTTCTTTCTTTCTTTCTTTCTT
>NW_018392112.1:20768-22561 GCF_900095145.1 Mus pahari | reverse complement strand
GGTGTGCGCCACCACGCCCGGCCCCCTTCAGCATTCTTAACTCAGCACAAATCTGTTTATCTAGGAATTTAATTGTCTGCCATTCTGTAATCTCATCACCAGGTGGTGCTGTAGGCCTTATATTGAATTCCTTTGACGTGCCTATATTCTGAATCAGAGGATTTTCCAATCTCTTTTCTATACCCTTTACTCTAACAATGAAGTTTTCAGTCTTTTCCTACTTTACATCTGCCTTGTTCTGATCTCTCTCTCTCTTCTCCCTCCCCCCCTCTCTCTGTTTTGTTTTTTGTTTTTTGTTTTTTTCTTTCCTTCCAGACAGGGTTCTCTCTGTATAGCTCTGGCTGTCCTGGAACTCACGTTGTAGACCAGGCTGGCCTTGAACTCAAAAATCCACCTGCCTCTGCACCACCACACCCGGCGCTGATCTCTCTTAAAAAGGATATATGAAATAGCAATCATTACTGGAAATATAATTATTTGTATGCTGATAATTGTAACAAAATTATGTGGGATCCAGGTCCCTCTGGCCTTGCACTTTCTTTTCTTTCTTTCTTTCTTTCTTTCTTTCTTTCTTTCTTTCTTTCTTTCTTTCTTTCTTTCTTTCTTTCTTTCTTTCTTTCTGACAGGGTTACTCTGTGTAGCCCCTGGCTGTCCTGGAACTCACTTTGTAGACCAGGCTGGCCTCAAACTCAGAAATCCGCCTGCCTCTGCCTCCCGAGTGCTGGGATCCATTTTTTTTTTTTTTTTAAACATGGAAAATATTTTTCTTTCTTCTTCCTTTTTCTTTTTAAGATTTATTTATGTAATGTATATGAGTACACTGTAGCTGTCTTCAGACACATCAGAAGAGTGCATTACAGAAGGTCCCATTACAGGTAGTTGTGAGCTACCCTGTGGTTGCTGGGAATTGAACTCAGGACCTCTGGAAGAGCAGTCAGTGCTCTTAACCACCTGAGCCATCTCTTCACCCACCCCATATTTTTCTTTTTCAATCATTGACTTACTCTTTTCTTCAGTGACTTTATTTCATTATTTTTAATTTTTTTATGATTGTCATATCATTTTTTCTTTTTTAAGCATAATTCCAAACTTTTTTTTGGGGGGGGGTCGAGACAGGGTTTCTCTGTATAGCCCCGGCTGTCCTGGAACTCACTTTGTAGACCAGGCTGGCCTCGAACTCACAAATCTGTCTGCCTCTGCCTCCCGAGTGCTGGGATTAAAGGCATGTGCCACCACGCCTGGCTTTTTTTTTTTTTTTTTTTTAATCTGTAGGCCACAGGACTATGCTACAACCCAACTCTTTGGTTAGTACCCCATTTGAAATGTCCCCCTTCTCCATCTACATACTAGTGAACTCCCTTCCCCATCTACATACTAGTGAAAGGGCTTGGCAATATCATGCAGGGCTAATGCTCATGCTGAGATTTAGCTGTTCTTCGTGCTTGGGGCTTACGTTTTGGCCATTTAGTCAATTTGTAAGGGTTTAGCAATCCCAACAGTCCCAGAATCTATAATCTGCAATGTCCTTGTGCCTTCAGGAATTCTCTTATTTGTCTCTTTGTGGTTGGAACTAGTATACCCATGATGGACTGTTTGGGGGACATGGACAGGGACCTCTTACGTCCTCATAGGTTGAATTCCAGGTATACAATGCTGCAGGTGTGGAGTCGGGTCTTTTTTGCCAATACACAGTATCCTAGATTCTACAGGGTTCTTTTTTTCCCCCTCAAGACAGGGTTTCTCTGTATAGCCCTGGCTGTCCTGGAACTCACTTTGTAGACCAGGCTGGCCTC
>NW_018392112.1:13247-19073 GCF_900095145.1 Mus pahari | reverse complement strand
GCTCTTACCTGCTGAGCCATCTCTCCAGACCCCAGAATATTTCTGTTTGTGGTATATTTATCCTTTTCTCATTGGCTGGTTTACTCAACTGTGGTGGGTGACTTGCTGGTATTCCTGTCCCAATTTGCCAACCAGGTTGTCAGTTATCTATGTACATGTCTCTGTCTGCCAAGCAGGATGTCTGTTACCAAGGGAGGTCTTGGGACCTTTCACTTTATTTGACCACTATTCAAAATGGAAGCTGTACTCAAAATGGCTTCAGTTTGGTTTCTTTCTACAAACTTAAGCTTCGGGGAGGGGGACAGAGAGATGGCTCAGTGCTTAAAAGCATTGGCGGCTCTTCCAGAGCTCCTGAGTTCAATTCCCAGCAACTACATGGTGGCTCACAACCATCTGTAATGGAATCTGACGCCCTCTTCTGGCACACAGGTGTACATGCAGACAGAGCACTCATGTACATAAATAAATAAATAAATAAATAAATAAATAAATAAATAAATAAATAAGAGTTTCAACAAGCTTAAGCTTCAGAACAAGACCAGGACTCAAAAACAAATTCCAAACTAAGTATATAAATGCCAACTGAGAAAAGAAAAGAAGGGCTGGAGAGATGGCTCAATGGTTAAGAGCACCGACTGCTCTTCCGAAGGTCCTGAGTTCAAATCCTAGCAACCACATGGTGGCTCACAACCATTCGTAATCAGATCTGACAGCCTCTTCTGGTGCATCTGAAGACAGCTACAGTGTACTTGCATATAATAATAAATAAATCTTAAAAAAAGAAAGGAAAACAAAGTTCATTGATTGGAAGTCATTCAGTGATCAGGCCCCTCCCTTTCAGGGTAGCCCCAGTTGCTCTGCTTTTCAGAAAAGGAGCTCTAGTAATCTAGACACTGAAGACTATCCTTTTTATTATTTAGTGGGACTGAAGCACACAGCAGATGGCAGTGTTGGCTGGGAGATGGAGCTGGGAGGCAGAGTCATGAGGAAACTCTTCAAAGAGAAAAGACTTTGGGAGTCCTGAGGCCCAGGGTCAAGTGTCTGGCTCCATTAGGCTCAGCCTCTTTTTAAAATCAGCCCTCATAACCAGTAACTGTCTTCTCTTCATTGTGTCAATCTGTCATGTCTAGAGACATAAGATTGATGATGACACAGGAAATTTTGATTTGTGGGTCTTAAGGAAAGCTGATTGAAGCTTGCTTCTAAATGAATTTATTTTTTAGTTTCTTTGGTTTGGTTTTTGGACATGGTCTCAATGTGCATCCCTAGCTTCTCTGAGAATCTATGTAGACCAGACTGCCTCAGATTCTGTAAGATCTGTCTGCTTCTTCTAATTGTGTGATGGAAAAAAAAAGATATGTCATACCACTGGATTGTAAACAGAGGTTTGAACTCATCTCACACAACTTTTTGAATTTTTTGTTTGTTCACATTAAAGGATTGGGATTTTGATTTTTTATTTCTGTTTTTGTTTTAGATTTATTTATTTTATGTATGTGATTACATATCACTCTCTTCAGACACACCAAAAGAGGGCATTACAGATGGTTGTGAACCACCATGTAGTTGCTGGGAATTGAACTTAGGACCTCTGGAAGATCAGTAGGTGCTCTTAACTGCTGATCTGTCTTTCCAGCTCTGGATTTTGATTTGTTGTTCACAGCTGGGCTTTTATTTTGTAAATGAAATTAAACTTTCCTTTCTACCATCTGTGTATGAAGTACTCTCAATCTAGTTTAATGGAATATTTCCTATTCTTTCTAATCAGAAATTATGTACCCACCTACCTAATGAAAGCAACATTTCACATTAATTCTATGTACTTTTAGGGTCTAATACTATACAATATATAGGGAAATCGAGAAGTGTCCCTATGCAGTCTTTGCTTTCCTGGAGCTGGTGTTGAACTCACCAAGCTGCCACTTCTGCCCCCAGAGTGCTGGGATTAAAGGCATGTGCCACAATGCCCCTCTGAATTTTGATGTGAGATAGAAAATGGAGTGTCTCCAGGGAATAGATCCCTATTCCCAGTTTGGATCTTACACACACCCCATTACCTCTGCCTCCCTGTTGCTGAGATCAAAAGTTTGCACCCTTACCCCTGGCTTCCAGTGGCAGGTTTTTCATGAATTTAAGAGCTCTTGGTTCTGTCTCTGTGTCTCTCAATGGCCAATAGATTTCTTTCTTTCTTTCTTTCTTTCTTTCTTTCTTTCTTTCTTTCTTTCTTTCTTTCTTTCTTTCTTTTTTCGAGACAGGGTTTCTCTGTGTAGCCCTGGCTGTTCTGGAACTCACTCTGTAGACCAGGCTGGCCTCGAACTCAGAAATCTGCCTGCCTCTGCCTCCCGAGTGCTGGGATTAAAGGCGTGCTCCACTGCCTGGCAATAGATTTCTTTATTTGTTCATCAACTTTGGTTACAATTTCATAGTTGATGATAGTTTCTGAGAGGCATTACACAGTAGCCCCACGTTTGACTTGTAGAATTGTAAGATATATGTGTAACATTTTCTATGCTAAAATGTCTAAAAATTGTTGTATTCTTTTTTTTTTTTTAAGATTTATTTATTACATGTAAGTACAGTGTAGCTGTCTTCAGACACTCCAGAAGAGGGCACCAGTTTTCGTTACAGATGGTTGTGAGCCACCATATGGTTGCTGGGATTTGAACTCAGGACCTTTGGAAGAACAGTCTGTGCTCTTAACCACTGAGTCATCTCGCCAGCCCCAAATCGTTGTATTCTAATGGATACACATGTTGGAGTATCATCAGCTTCACTCTGTAAAGGCATCTTCAAGATAGTCATCACCTTTAATAAATGTGTAATTTCAAAATCATTCCTTTCAGAACTCAAGGTGAAATCCCCTTGGAATTCTAAACATGCATCAACTGTATTAACACGTGTACATTTTTAATTTTTAAACTCTACAAAATGAAGTACATGATCTATTGTATGAGATGGCTCTGAGGTAGCACGATTAAGCAGAAACTGGATTATTTTTCTCCATTAATATGTTTATTTATTCACTTTACCAACTAGTGACAGCCCCCCTCCTCTTTTCCCAGCCACACCCTTATGTCCCCTCCATCCACACCCTCTCCCTTCTCCTCAGAGAAAGGGAGTTCTCCCAGGAGTATCCACCCACCCTGATACATCAACTCACAGCAGGATTCAAGGCATCCTCTCCCACTAAGGCCAGACAAAGCAGTCCAGCTATGAGAAAAGGATCCAAAGGCCACGACAGTCAGAGATAACACCTGCTCTAATTGCTAGGGAACCCACATGAGGAACAAGTTAAATATCTGGTCCATATGTGTAAGGGGCCTAGGTCCAGCCCGTGAATACTCATTGGTGGATGGTTCATTTTGGGGGGCCCCTATGGACCCAGATTATTTGACTCTGTAGGTCTTCTTCAATCCTTCCTACCACTCTTCAACAAGACTCCCCAAGCTCCACCCACTGTTTAGCTGTGGGTCTTTGCATCTGTTTCCATCAGTGCTAGATGGAGCATCTCAGAAAACAGTATGCTTGGGTCCTGTCTGCAATCATAGCAGACAGGGGTGCATTCTTTTCCATGGGAGGGGTCTCAAGTTGGGCCAGTCTTTGGTAGACCATTTTCTCAATCTCTGCTCCATCTTTATCTCTGAACTTGTAAGCAGGACAAATTCTGGGTTCAAGGTTTTGTGGATGGGTTGGTATCCTCCTCCCTCCACTAGAAGTTGTGCCTGACTACAGGAAGTTGTTTCTTCAAGAACCATATCCCTGGGGCTGAAGAGATAGCTCAGCAGTTAAAAGCACTGGCTGCTCTTCCAGACATCCTGGGTTCAATTCCTAGCAACCACATGGTGGTTACAACCATCTGTAATGGGATCCCATGCCCTTTTCTGGTGTGTCAGAAGACAGCTACAGTGTACTTCTATAAATAAAATAAATAAATATTTTAATAAAATGAACCATATTCCCCCATTGCTAGAAGGCTCAGCTATGGTCACTATGTAAAACTCCCAGTATTATGCCATGTCCCTGAGCTCCCTGCCACCAATTTCTGTTTTCTCCTCACACTTGATCTCCACCTCATTCCATACCTTCTCCCACTCAGTCCCCCCCCCTTTCTACTTCAGATGTCTGTTTTTCCCCGTCTGGTTGAAATTCAAGTATCCTCCCTTGGGGCTTCCTTGTTACTTAGCTTCTTTTGGTCTGTGGATTGTAGTACGGTTAGCCTGAATTTTATGGCTAACATCCACTTATAACTGAGTACATACCATATGTGTCTTTCTGTGTCTGGGTTACCTCACTCAGGAAGATGCTCTCTTGTTGGGTTATATAGGTCCTTGTCAGCTCCACCACAGGGCACAGTCACTTGGAGAGGTGGAGCATGGGGAGTTTGACTGCACTTATCCCATGCTGCTGCTAGGGTAGGTGCTGGGCTATGGGGACTCGATGAGACACTGCTCCAGGGTGGCAAAGCTCAGTCTTAGGTGTGGGAATCCCTAGGCCTGTGATGCCACTGCTGCACAGTGGGGTCCTCAGGATCTTGGACATTCAGACACCACTGGGAGTTGGAGAAGAGCAGAGTTGAAGAAGAGCAGAGAATGGATTCGGGGGAAGGGGTGGCGGTGGGGGGCATAGGCAGGGGACAGTGTTTAGTCTGGGGATGGAGGCAGGGAGAGGGACCCCCAGCTTGTCCCATCTAGATGATTGTCCTTAGTTTGAGGGCAGCAGGCTTGGTGGCAGTTTTGAGTGGGAGTGCAAAGAGACCTTCTATGGGAGATTAGGCCATGGCTCTGTAGGCGAAGGCCTTCTCCATGGCTCCCCCTGGTGGATCTCAATGTAAAGAGACAGTCCAAGATTCTAAACAGTTTATTGTCATGGTGGAAAGTGCTTGTGTAAAACCATATCCCACTTCTCAGAGTGGGCCTGAGATTAAATGCCTTTTGGGGAATGTCTGTGAAGGGAAGCTTTTTGGCTATGCCCTCCAGGCCTTATTAGGTACCTCATTAGCATGCAGAACTCTGTCTTGTGCCAACGTGACTGTGGGTGATGTCTCTTTTATGTGAGAAACACGGCCCATGTTCAGAGTCAGGAGTCTGGCAGGGAGATGGGAGTCACCTAAGCCTCAGTGTGTGCCCACTGAGTCTCTGGGTCTCCACCTGCTTTACCTTACCAAACTTACCGATGCGGTTTTATGTCCCACACTTTCTAGTGATTCTGTATTTTTAATTCAGTATAACTCTCTTTATTTAAGAATGTAATAGGCTGCCATTTTGTAATTTTTTAAATGATTTATTTATTTATTATATGTAAGCACACTGTAGCTGTCTTCAGACACTCCAGAAGAGGGCGTCAGATCTTGTTATGGATGGTTATGAGCCACCATGTGGTTGCTGGGATTCGAACTCCGGACCTTTGGAAGAGCAGTCGGGTGCTCTTACCCACTGAGCCATCTCACCAGCCCCCCATTTTGTAATCTTATCACAAGATAGTACAATAGACTTTAGATTGGATTCTTCAGAGAATCTTCTATTCTGAAAAAATAGATTTTCCAACCCCCTCTTTAATGCTTGCCATGCCAGCATTAAATTTTTCAGTCATTTCCTTCTCCAGGCCTGATCTCCTTAAAAAAATATAAATAAAATTGTAATTGTTACTGGATAAAAACAACCCAAGCATTTGAATATTAGGTGAAACAAAATTAAATGAGGTCCAGATGCAACATAATTGTATTTCCACTTTTTAACACAGAAAATATTTTTCTTTTTAGTCTCTCTAATTCTCTCCTTCCTTTGGAGACTTCCATTAATTTTTTTTTTTTTTTTTTTTTTTTTTTTT
>NW_018392112.1:8353-12445 GCF_900095145.1 Mus pahari | reverse complement strand
TTCCAGTTCCCGAGTGATGACTCGAAGGCTTATTTATGTATCAATAAATGCTTATGGCCTTTTGCTAGGCTTGCTTTCTGATTAGCTCCTAACTTACTTAACCTATTTAAACTAATTATTCTAAGTTTGCCACATGGCTGGTTAACTCCTCTCAGTCTCATAAGTCCTATTTCCTTCGAGTTTGGGTGGGGAATCTCTATCTCCCAGAGTTCCAATCACTCTACTGGAGCTCCCACCCTCTACATCCTGCCTTTTGCTAATAGGCCCTTCACTCTTCATTGAAAGGTGATGCTTCATCATAGCACACAGGAGATTATTCCTGTACGCCATGCTAGAAGGCCAGCTTTGTGTGTTATTTGTAGTGAGGGTGTGTTGTAGTTTCCTCCTTTTCAATACTGACTCGACCCAGTTTGTGGGTCAGTCAACAGGGTCTGAGAGAGAAAGTGGAGACATATGGGAAAGAGACCTGAAGAATGGAGTTCTTGAGTTCTGTTAGGGTTGCTTGCATCTCCATCTGTGACTCCTGATTGTTTTCCTATGTTTTCCATCTCTAGAGTTGTCTCCCTTTGTGATTTCTTTATTGTTTATCTTTCCATTTTTAGATCCTGGATGGTTTGTTCAATCCCTTAACCTGTTTGATTATGTTTTTCTGTATTTCCTTAAGGATTAATTTGCTTCCTCTTTAAGGGCTTTTACCTGTGTTCTCCTGTATTTTTTTCCAAACGCATATTATACTTTATTTAAAGTATAGTTTCCTGTTATATAGGTTCATATTAATTTCTTCTTCTTTTTCTTCTTTTTTCCTTCCTTTTCTTCTTCTTTCTTTCTCCCTTCTTTCTTTCCTTCCTTCCTCCCTCTCTGCCTCCCTTCCTTCCTTCCTTTCTTTTTTTCTTCCTTCCTTCCTTCCTTCCTTCCTTTCTTTCTTTCTTTCTTTCTTTCTTTCTTTCTTTCTTTCTTTCTTTCTTTCTTTCTCTTCTCCTCCTCTTCCTCCTCCTTCACTTCCTCCTCCTCTCCTTTTTCTCTCTTCCTTTCTGTTCTTTTTTTTTAAAAAAAGATTTATTTATTTATTATGTNTAAGTACACTGTAGCTGTCTTCATATACTCCAGAAGAGGGAGTCAGATCTTGTTAAGGATGGTTGTGAGCCACCATGTGGTTGCTGGGATTTGAACTCAGGACCTTTGGAAGAGCAGTCAATGCTCTTAACCGCTGAGCCATCTCTCCAGCCCCTGTTCTTTTTTTAAATACAAAAATATTTTATTATTCCCTTTATATATTTTTAAAAGATTTATTTATTTATTATATATAAGTACAGTGTAGCTGTCTTCAGACACACCAGAAGAGGGCATCAGATCTCATAACAGATGGTTGTAAGCCACCATGTGGTTGCTGGGATTTGAACTCAGGACCTCTGGAAGAGCAGTCAGTGCTCTTAACTGCTGAGCCATCTGTCCAGCCCTTTTTTCATTTTCATATTAAAACCTTTTATAACTTTTTTATTGTGGGTTTAGAGCCATCTGTCCAGCCCTTTTTTCCTTTTCATATTAAAACTTTTTATAACTTTTTTATTGTGGGTTTAGAGTTCTGGGATGGCATCTGTGGCTTATTAGAGTCTTCAGAAAATCTGTCTAGGCCCTTCAGGATGCTAGAGTTTCCATTAAAAGAAGTCAAGGTTACTTCTTTTGTTTTTTGTTTTTTTGTGACAGGGTTTTTCTCTGTGTAGGCCTGGCTGTCCTGGAACTCACTCTGTGGACCAGGCTGGCCTCGAACTCGGAAATCTGCCTGCCTCTCCCTCCCGAGTGCTGAGATTAAAGGCATGCACCACCACGCCTGATGGTTACTCCTTATAGGTCCCAACCAGATGTTACTTGCTGTTTTTCCCCTCCAACTTTTAGTAGTCTTTCTTTGACCTGTATGTTTAATATTTTGATTATTATGTAGTGAGGGCACAACTTTTATATTTACCTTAAATAGGGTTTTATTGCTGTTAAGAGACAGAATAACCATGGCACTACTTATAAAGAAAAGCATTTAATTGGCACTGGCTTACAATTCAGAGATTTAGTCTAGTATCATTATAGTGACTAGAATGGTGGCATGCAGGCAGACATTGTGCTATAGAAGTAGTTGAGAGTTCTACATTCAGATCACCATTGCTCTGGAAGACAGTGGAACCATAGACCTGGCTTCAGTATTTGAAAGCTCAAAGCCTATCCCCAGTTTTTATTTGAGAGAAGGTCACACTAAAGTTGCCCTGGCTGGAACTCACTCTGTAGATTAGGCTGGCTCCAAAACCACTGAGACCTTTGTGCCACATCGTGAAAAGTGATGGGATTAATGGCATGTGCCACACTACCTTGCCTGTAAGACATTATCAAACCCATCTCATTTAACTTTCATTCTTTTCTTTTTATATAGATTGTTTTTTACAGGTTATACCTGAAGAATGTCATGAGTTTTCAAAATGAAATTAAGCTTCTTTTCTAACAATTATGATAACATCTATGTATTAGAGTATTTGACATTTTTTTCTCTTAAGAAACTCTGCACTCATCCCCCTAATGAAAGAAGCAAAATTTTAAGGAAATCTCATTGAGATTTAGTTACAGGGTTTAACACAGTACAATCTGCCTGAAACTAGAGAACAAGGCTCATTAAACCCTCACCATGCTCCATCTCTGCTCCACTTCCTACCAAAACCTGCCTCTGATTGGTTGCTTATGTCCTACACTAATGATATTTGGAATTATTTTCAATGTGTTCCCTTTGTGACAGGCAATAACTGTCACTTGCCTGAAAGTCCAGAGATCATTTAGTGTTTTACTCTCCAATGCTAAGACTCAATGAATTAACTTTGTAAGTTGACGTACTTTCTTTTTTAGACAGGGTCTTGCTCTGTATACTGATTTAAAATTTGAACTCTCAGCCATCCTTCTGTCTCAGCCTTCCATCTGCTAGGATTAATGTTATAAATAACCATACCCAGCTATAAGTATCATCATCATCATCATTATCATCATCATCATCATCATGATTTAAAAATTGTTTATTGGGCTGATGAGGTGACTCAGCAGGTAAGAAGAGCACTGACTCCTCTTCTGAACGTTTTGAGTTCAAATCCTAGCAACCTTATGGTAGCTCACAACTGCCCGTAATGAGATCTGTCACCCTCTTCTGCTGCATCTAAAGTCAGCTAGAGTGTACTTATGTATAATTATAAATAAATCTTTGAGTCAGAGCAAGCAGGGACTGAGTGAGCAGGGTTGACTGGAGCAAGCAGAGGTTCTAAAAATTCAATTCCCAATAACAACATGAAGGCTCACAACCATCTGTACAGCTACAGTATACTCACATACATAAAATAAAAAATAAATAAATCTTTAAAAAATTGTTTATTTTTTTATATTCCAAGTGTTGCCCCATTTCTCTGTCCTCTCTAAAAAGTTCTTCAAACTGTCCCTCTCATCTTTTCCTCTGTGAGGGTATTCCCCATTACTTCCCTCTCACCCTCCCCACTTCCACCTCCCATCACCTGTCCCATAGGCATCAAGTCTCTACAGGATTAGGTTAGTCCTCTGTCACTGAGGCCAGTCCAGGCAGTCCTCTGTTACCAGTCCATAATGTTTTTTGGTTGGTGGCTTACTCTCTGGGAGCTCCCTTGCAAGCTCACTTGCAACATAGCAACAAAATGTAATAGAATGTATGGAGAACTGCTGTGGTAGAAGACCAGCTTTATGTGTCAGATCTAGCTAGGATACGTTTCTGTTTCTTCCTTAGCAATTCCATGTAATCTAATGTGGAAGAATGGGAGAGAGAGAGGGCACCATATACGGAACTCTCAGACCTACAGAGTTCCTCAGGTATTCTCTTTGCCCCAGCCTGCCCCGATTCCCAAATAGGAGAAGGCTCTTTTGAGACATGCTATGGGCTAAATGGACAGGGAACAGAAAAACTGAGATGGAGCCTCCCAGTCTGAGGTGAGGAGTGAAGAGGTTCAGAGGCTGTGACAGTGAGGAAGGGAGCTCTGCAGGGGATGGCCTGTAAGTGATCATGTGGGATCCAGATTGGTCTGTTCTGTGTACCTTCCTGGCATA
>NW_018392112.1:4596-7811 GCF_900095145.1 Mus pahari | reverse complement strand
CCAAGACTACCAGCTCAGAGATGGCACCACCCACAAGGGGACCTCCCCGCTTGATCACTAATTGAGAAAATGCCTTACAGCTGGATCTCGTGGAGGCATCTCCCCAACTAAAGCTCCTTTCTCTGTGATAACTCCAGCTTGTCTCAAGTTGACACAAAACTACCCAGTACATCTTGTCTCTCAGTTTTCTTCTAGAGATTGTTCCAGGCACTCTACAGAACCAGAATTTTATAATAGGGACTGCAGTATTGCTGTGATTGGCATGACCACACTCCTGTTTTGAATATTGTGGGTTGTGGCACTTTGGATTTAAGAGCAGTGGGATGCTTTAAGTGAACATCCATGTATAACAATGTAGTAATATAGAACATTTGGTTGCTGAGAAGGATTTGAACTGTGTGGACCTGACCCACAAAGTTTCAGTAGAGAAGATTTTCAGTTTGTGTCCTGCAGGGTGCTTTTGTGATATTTTGTTGAAGAATGTGGCTGCTTTTTAACTTTGGCTGAAGAATCTGCGACTAAGGTACAGAGATTCATATTAATTTCTCTGACAAAGGAAGTCACTAAAAAGTATAGCAGACTATGTTCTCTGGTTTAGTCTCAGGAAAACCATTCGGCTCAAGCACAACAAGCTTTAAAAGAAAAAAATGCAAACTGTATGCTTGAAGTAATAGTAAAGGGGCACCAGGAAGTGTAAGGGAGATGAATCCTGTGTCCAAGGAGATAAAGAGATTAAGGGAGTTGTGATAGCAGGGCAAGATCCAATCTAGCTAACCTTATTGTTTGTGTTTGAATTTGAACAAAGAATAGTTTGGACTTTTACTCTGGAATGAACTACACACCAGAAATGATTGTGATCCATATTTTGAGGTCACAGTTCACAGACTTTTTTTTTTTTTTTTTTTCGAAACAGGGTTTCTCTGTATAGCCCTGGCTGTCCTGGAACTCACTTTGTCGACCAGGCTGGCCTGTAGCGTAGAAATCCGCCTGATTATGCCTCCTGAGTGCTGGGATTAAAGGCATGTGCCACCACACCTGGCTTAGTTGACAGACTTTTGATCCAGATGTTGAGGAAGGTTGGCATTGATAAGCTCTCCTAAATGTATTGGTCCCAAGAGTGATGATACGCACCTTTACTTCCAGGAAACAAAGGCAAGCAGATTTCTGAGTTCAAGGCTAGCCTGGGACAGAGCAAGTTCTAGGTGAAGAAAAGCTTAAGTCCAGGCATGGCAGTAGTTGCCTTTAATCCCAGAATTCATGAGCCAAATCCAGTCAGATTTCTGTGTTCATGGTTAATCTATAGAGGAAATTCCAGGACAACCAAGCTTAGGGAGTAAGGGAGAAACCTAGTTAATAGAATAAGGTGCATGTTCTAGCCCCAGCAAACAGTAGAACTCGGAAGCTTCAGCCATGTGGCTCTTGCTTTAGAGTTTAGAATAGAAGGGACTTCTGGGACAAATGATGCTAGTTAGCTGGAGCTACAAAAATCAGAGTGATTAAGAAGAGACCAGTGCTGAGCAGTGGTGACACACACCTTTAATCCCAGCACTTGGGAGGCAGAGGCAGTTGGATTTCAGAGTTCGAGGCCAGCCTATTCTACAAAGTGAGTTCGAGGACAGCCAGGGTGCCAGGGCTATACAGAGAAATGATGTCTCAAAAAAACCAAAAAAAAAAAAAAAAAAAAAAAAGACCAGCATTTGTGGGGTGAAATTTTCTAGGAAGCATTTTCCTAGATCACAAAGAAAACATGTTCCAGAGATAGTCAAGGTTATATCTCATGCTGCAGCTGAACTTGGTAATGTGTAAGAATCACCAGGGTGTTACTCCTTTTGAAGCCATTAGGTCATGGGGCTATGCTGAGGCTTGGATTGTGAGTAGCCTGGGAAGGTCCGTGGGAAGCTTCAGGTACAGTTGACTGCCCAGGTCTGAAGTTGAGGTTTGGCACTGTGAAGAGAGCCTATGAGAAGCTATTGATGAGGCAGGCCCAGGTGCAGCAGAAGACTATTGTCTATGCCAGTATCATGGGATGTCCACCAAGAACTGCAAGAGTGGAGTCAACAAGAGCCTAGAGTGCTACAGATAGCAGAGCTGGAGGAGTGAAGCAAGGCCTTTGGTGGAGTCTGGAAGATCATGTGTAGATTCCAGACAATGGAACGAGAAGCTGTGATGTTCAAGTTGACTTGGATATCCCAAGATGTAAAAAATGCCAGGACCATGGGATACCTTCTGAGAGAAGATGCTAACTGTAGTGGAATAGCCCAAGAGATGTAAGTGTGCTTTAGTAAACAATGATAAAAAAGTAGAAGATCTAAAGACCCCTTTGGCACCAGACATGGTGATATACAGTTTTAAGTTTTCCCAGCTGGTTTCCTGTCTTGCTTTGGGGATTAAAATTAAGTGTGTGAAAGAATCTCAGGCTGGGCGTGGTGGCGCACGCCTTTAATCCCAGCACTCGGGAGGAAGAGACAGGTGGATTTCTGAGTTTGAGGCCCGCTTGGTCTACAAAGTCATTTCCAGGACAGCCAGGGCTATCCAGAGAAACGCTGTCTCAAAAACAAACAAACAAACAAACAAAAAACCCACAAAACAAAACAAAAGAATCTCAGAAGACACTTTGTACTTTGGGCTCTTAATATTGTTGAGAGTCATATAGACTATGAGCAATTTGGAAGTTGGACTAAATGTGTATTTAATATGTTGTTTCTAGATATTTGTGTGAATAACATATAGGGACCAGGGAGTAGAATGTAGTGATTTGAATACATTATGCTCAGGGAATAGAACAAATAGAAATTGTGGCCTTGTTGAAATATGTGTGGCCTTGTTGGAGAAAGTGTGTCACATTGGGTGGGCAATGAGAGTCTTCTCCTAAACACGTGGGAGCTAGTGTTCTCCTACGGGCCTTCTGAACATCTCATCACCTGCACCATGCCGGCCTTGATGCTGCCATGATCCCAATTTGATGATAATGGACTGAACATCTGAATCTTTAAGGCAGTCAAAATTAAAATTTGTCATTATAAAAGGTACCTTGGTCATGGTGTCTGTTCTCAGAAGTAAAACACTCATTAAGGTATCTCGGAAAGGTGAAACTGTAGAATGGGGACTCTCGTCTCGTATCAGGCTTCTTCTGCCTGCTATGAGCCAAATCTCTTAACACAAATGTGTCAGTGTTGTGTGAGTGAGCGAGTGTGTGTGTGTGTGTGTGTGTGTGA
>NW_018392112.1:2804-4171 GCF_900095145.1 Mus pahari | reverse complement strand
TTTTTGTCCTATCAATGGAATTTTGGGAAATTATGGGGATTGCTATGGAGGATAATCACAAATTTCCATGGCAACAACAAGATGGTAGACTCAACAGTAACAGTGAAAGATTCAATAGAGCAAAGGAAAGGGTGTTCCTGTTTATTTTACATTTTAATTTACTTTTCAAAAATTCTCTCTCCTGTATCCCAGATGGACCTTGAGCTCCTCCTTGATCTGCTTCCTTTCACTGAGTGCTGTACTACCATATCCAGCATGCACGGCACATGTTTATGGGGCCATATTCTCCTGGAATCATCTCGTATAAAAAGGACACTAGTGAATGACAATTTTCCCTCTCCTTCTCTACAGCCTTTATTCTGAGCAAAGGTGAGATGTCATTATGCATCTATGATGTCCGACTTTGTTCTGATAACATTTTGCCAAGCTGACCTCTGCACTCCTTTTGTAGCCATCACCAGTAGCAATCAAAGCATTTAATTCATACTTGTTTATCTTCATTGTTATGATTATGAAAATATAGACTAATGTCTCCCTTGCTTCAATGTCATGGTTGTTATCTGGTGTCCATGAAACAGTTCTTGGTAGGAACTATTCAATAGGGATGCCCTAGACAGAAGTGACAGCTGGGATAGGAGCACTTGAGTCAGAGTCCCCTTGAGGTTGATCTCTACTAGATATCAGAATTTGTTATTATCTACATCACATGCATATTTACAGGACGTATATCTCAGGTAGAAAGAAATGAAACCACATAACCTTTTCTGCATGTGTCTGAGAGATTTGCCTTCATCTACTGCTTTGTATCCTATCTCCACAGTACCACTGAAGATTAGAAAAAGGCACTACATTATCTAGTACACTACATTATCTAGTACACTACATTATCTAGCACTGGAGTTATAGAATGCTGTTACTAAACTGTGCATGGTGGTAAGGGATACAGGGGCCTTTGAAAGAACAGGCATGCTCTTTAGCCACGAGCTATCCCACAGCACCACCTCTATCTCTGTATTTCATTTGAGACAATGTTTTACTATGTAGTCTTGGCTTCTCCACAATGTTCTATGATGACCAGGCTGCATTACAAGTCACAGCCATGAGCTTTCCTCTGCTTCTGTTTTGCTGAGGTTAAGGGCATTGGTCACCATGCCTGACCAGATATTTTTTCTACCATTAAATCACTTTTATATGTCACATATGACAGGTTAGGTCACATAGGACAAATGACCCTTAGCAAGCAAATCGATTACATGGGCATACTTTTAATGTCTTTTACATTGCAGTGTCTATTTACTTATAGAGGAGGGGACACTAACCAGATTCATCATGTCAGGCACTCATCTGGGAATTCCTATCTTCCTATA
>NW_018392112.1:0-1719 GCF_900095145.1 Mus pahari | reverse complement strand
TTTCGAGACAGGGTTTCTCTGTGTAGCCCTGGCTGTCCTGGAACTCACTTTGTAGACCAGGCTGGCCTCGAACTCAGAAATCCGCCTGCCTCTGCCTCCGGAGTGCTGGGATCAAAGGCGTGTGCCACCACACCCGGCTCTGTGTCTGTATATTAGGAGGTGGTTGTATATGAGCAAAGTTTCATCAGCCATTGCCAAGGTATGAAGGCACTGGGAAACCTGAGAAATAGATAGAAATAATTTTCTTTGTTTCTTGTTTTATTTTCTAGATAGAGTTTTAACATAGGCTATTTCTAACTGAGTAGACCAGGGCAGAGTAAGAGAAAAAAAAGTCACAGGGAAAATCTGGCCACTGCTTTCCTGTTGCTGGAAATAAAGTGACATTCAGGATTTTCAGGCCTAAATTCAACTACAGGTTAGCATTAAGTGCATCTGAGTTTCTTCCACCTGTGAAGTGGAAACTTACCTGTTCTTTGGAAAGCAGTTTGGATGGTGTTTTGCTGGGCAACACATGAACGATTGTTTAGCTGCAGGGGTAAACATCTAAGGCAGACTCCTGAAGGAATTGTGCCTGAGCAGTCACAGGAGACAGGATATTCTGCTCAAGCAAGCATGAGAAAACACAAGTAATGAAAGATTGTATGCTAACGAAATGCATGTTTTGGTATGCTTTACACTGCATAGTTGAGCTGCATCTGTCCGGATTCCATAGAGAGAAGTGCATGGAAGAAATTCTTGTCCTGTACAGCAGGTTCTTGCCATTTGTGAGGATTTGGGTTCTTTGGCCGTGATGTCAACTTAGACAGGTGAATGTGGTGAAGAAGACCCATGAAGGACACATGATGTTTGGAAAGAGTGTAAAAAGGATTCCACAGACAGTGATGGAACATGAGCTTGGCTTGTTGTCAATGCTTGTGAGTCTCAAGTGTTTGCTGATTATTCCTGCCCTGATGAGGTGCAACAATGAAATTCTCCATGGATTCTGCTTTGTCCCTCTTGCTGATTCCTGCTCAGGCTGAGGCCTGGCTCTTTCTGCTAGGTAATTCCACCACTGCTGTTTGGTGTTTGCTAACCAGACTGTAATGGACTGGACTGTTGGTGTATCCATGAAGTGTTTGTGAGTGGATGTACCTGCTGCTTCTGACCATTGAACACAGATTGGATTTGTTCTAAAAAACCTTTCTGAACAGGTCCACTTCCACTCTTATCCTTTCTTTTCCATTACCTCTTGTGGGTGGTGGGCTAAAAGGGAGGTTAAAATTTTTATGAGCCATATTTAAAATCAGCGTTTGAAAAAAATTAAAGTTCAGTAAGTGCCATTCCAGCAAGAATTGCCTCCAGCTAAAGGTTTCCCCTATATTCCTAGTGATATGGTCTAAACACACAAAATTACACACACACACACACACACACACACACACACACACACACACACACACACCACACACTCAAGTCACACAAACATACACATGCACACAGAGAGAGAAGAGACAGAGTTAGAGAAGAGCAAGAGAGAGAAGGGAGAATCAAGAATGCCTACTTCACTAAATGCAGTTTAGCTAGAATAGAGACCAGAGAGCTGTAGAAAGAAAATCATTGTTTCTGATTCACACACATACAATCAAGTCACACAAACATTCACATTCACACACAGAGAAGAGACAGAGTGTGACAGGAGAGAGAGAGAGAGAGAGAGAGAGAGAGAGAGAGAGAGAGAGA